>NC_057797.1:608910388-609156627 GCF_018294505.1 Triticum aestivum
GACGGGCCAGGGGCGGCGACCGAGACGAGGGCGGCGACGGGGACGGGGGCGGCGACGGGGACGGGGGCGGCGACGACGGCGTCGATCGATCGGGGCGCGCGGGCGGTGCTTCAATGGGGAAACAGAGGAAGAAACAGAAGGAGAATGGAATTTTCATAAGTGTTGTATATATAGAAGGCACCTTTAGTACCGGTTGGAGCCACCAACCGGTACTAAAGGCCTGTTTTGGCCAGGCCAAGCGACGGGAAGCACCCCCCTTTAGTACCGGTTCGTGGAACCAACCGGTACTAAAGCCCCTCCCTTTAGTACCGGTTGGTGCCACGAACCGGTACTAAAGGGGGGTACGCTGCCAGGCGAGGGGCGCAAAGTTTAGTCCCACCTCGCCTAGCGAAGGGTAGCCGCACTGGTTTATAAACCCAGCCGCGGCTGCTCCTTTGAGCTCCTCTCAAATGCAGGCCTTCTGGGCCTACCTGTGCTGTCCTGCCCTATGGGCCTACTGGGCCTTTGCGGGCCTGCATCCTGGCCCAACAACAGGTTGGGTTTCTAGTCGTATGCAGGCCGCTAGGCGGGCTTTTTTATTTATTTGTTTGCTTTATTTGTTTGCTTTTATTTTTTTGAGTTGTTTTTTGTGTATTTAGAGTTTCTTTGTGAATATTTTTGCTTTAGGTACAAAAAATTACAAACTTTCTGTTAGTGCCCATAGTTTTCAAATTTGAATAGTTTAAATTTTGAATTATTTGAAATTAGTGTGAATCACTAGTTTGTGAATAACTTAACTTTAAAAATCACTAAAGGCATGAAAGAATTTGTTTGCACATAAAATTTCTTCGCGTTTCAAATGCCAAAACACATAATTAACTACCCTAACTATTACAGAGATTTCCTTCTGGGTGTGAAACACAGAAGAAAGTGATGATAGTGAAGCCGATCACATCCCAGATCTTTGGGTGTGAAACTTTTTCTTCGCGTCTGTCCCTTTGCGCCGTAACCATGGAAAGTCTTCATCATTTAACGGGATGCTCGGGTCAATATTCACTGTGAATGGAGCAATTTCATCAAACTTTTCATAATCTTCTGACTTGTCTGTCTTGTCATCCACTCCCACGATGTTTCTCTTCCCAGAAAGAACTATGTGCCGCTTTGGCTCATCGTACGATGCATTCGCTTCCTTATCTTTTCTTTTTCTTGGCTTGGTAGACATGTCCTTCACATAGAAAACCTGTGCCACATCATTGGCTAGGACGAATGGTTCGTCTGCATACGCAAGATTGTTGAGATCCACTGTTGTCATTCTGTACTGCGGGTCTTCCGTTACCCCGCCTCATGTCATATTGACCCATTTGCACCGAAACAAAGGGACCTTCAAACCACGTCGATAGTCAAGTTCCCATATGTCCTGTATATAACCATAATATGTTTCCTTTCCCGTCTTGGTTTATGCATCAAAGCGGACACCACTGTTTTGGTTGGTGCTCTTCTTATCTTGGGCGATCGTGTAAAATGTATTACCATTTATCTCGTACCCTTTGAAAGTCATTATATTCGAAGATGGTAACTGGGACAACAAGTACAGGTCATCTTCAATAAAGGTGTCATGCATGGTACGTGTCTGCAACCAGCTGGCGAAACTCCTGGTTTGTTCATGTGTAATCCAGTCATCAGACTGCTCCGGGTGTTTGGAGCGTAGCAAATTCTTGTGTTCATCCATATACGGAGCCAGCAAGGCGGAATTCTGTAGAACTGTGTAGTGTGCTTCAGTGAGAGAATGTCCGTCCATACATATTATTTGTTCCCCTCCTAGCGTGCCTTTTCCATCCAGTCTGCCCTTATGCCGCGATTCAGGAACACCAATTGGCTTAAGGTCAGGAATAAAGTCAATACAAAACTCAATGACCTCCTCATTTTGACGGCCCTTGGAGATGCTTCCTTCTGGCCTAGCACGGTTATGAACATATTTCTTTAAGACTCCCATGAACCTCTCAAAGGGGAACATATTGTGTAGAAATACAGGACCCAAAATGTTAATCTCTTCGCATAGATGAACTAGGACGTGCGTCATGATGTTGAAGAAGGATGATGGGAACACCAACTCGAAACTGACAAGACATTGCACCAAATCATTCTCTAACCTTGGTATGATTTCTGGATCGATTACCTTCTGAGAGATTGCATTGAGAAATGCACATAGCTCCACAATGGCTAATCAAACGTTTGCCGGTAGAAGCCCCCTCAATGCAACCAAAAGCAGTTGCGTCATAATCACGTGGCAGTCATGAGACTTTAGGTTCTGGAACTTTTTCTCTGCCATGTTTATTATTCCCTTTATATTCGACGAGAAGCCAGACGGTACCTTAATACTGAGCAGGCATTCAAAGAAGATTTCCTTCTCTTCTTTGGTAAGAGCGTAGCTTGCATGACCCTGATGTATGCCGTCTTTTCCGTGCATACGTTGCTGGTCCTCCCGTGCCTCAGGTGTATCTTTTGTCTTCCCATACACGCCCAAGAAGCCAAGCAGAGTCACACAAAGATTCTTCGTCACATGCATCACGTCGATTGCGGAGCGGACCTCTAGGTCTTTCCAATAGGGCAGGTCCCAAAATATAGATTTCTTCTTCCACATGGGTGCGCGTCCGTCAGCGTCATTCGGAATAGGTTGTCCACCAGGACCCTTTCCAAAGACCACCTTCAAATCCTTGACCATATCATGTACATCAGCACCAGTACGGCGGCGAGGCTTCGTCCAGTGATCCGCCTCACCTTTGAAATGCTTGCCTTTCTTTCTTACGGGATGCCTGCTCGGAAGAAATCGACGATGTCCAAGGTACACATTCTTCTTACAATTAGCCAAATATATACTGTCGGTATCGTCCAAACAGTGCGTGCATGCACGGTATCCCTTGTTTGTCTGTCCTGAAAGGTTACTGAGAGCAGGCCAATCATTGATGGTCACGAACAGCAAGGCCTTTAGGTCAAATTCTTCCCCCATGTGCTCATCCCACACACGTACACCTGTTCCATTCCACAGTTGTAAGAGTTCTTCAACTAATGGCCTTAGGTACACATCAATGTCGTTGCCGGGTTGCTTAGGGCCTTGGATGAGCACTGGCATCATAATGAACTTCCGCTTCATGCACAACCAAGGAGGAAGGTTATACAAACATAGAGTCATAGGCCAGGTGCTATAGTTGCTGCTCTGCTCCCCAAAAGGATTAATGCCATCTGCGCTTAGACCAAACCATACGCTCCTTGCGTCATCTGCAAACTCCTTCCCGTACTTTCTTTCGATTTTTCTCCACTACGACCCGTCAGCGGGTACTCTCAACTTTCCGTCTTTCTTACGGTCTTCTCTGTGCCATCGCATCGCCTTGGCATGCTCTTTGTTTTGGAACAAACGTTTCAACCGTGGTATTATAGGAGCATACCACATCATCTTGGCAGGAATCTTCTTCCTAGGGCGCTCTCCCTCGACATCACCAGGGTCATCACGGCTGATCTTATAGCGCAATGCACCACATACCGGGCAAGTGTTCAAATCCTCGTACTCACCTTGGTAGAGGATGCAATTATTAGGGCATGCATGTATCTTCTGCACCTCTAACCCTAGATGGCAGACAACCTTCTTTGCTTCGTACGTACTCTCGGGCAATTCGTTGTCCTTTGGAAGCATATCCTTTATCATTACTAGCAACTTTCCAAATCCCTTGTCAGATACACCATTCTCTGCCTTCCATTGCAGCAATTCCAGTGTGGTGCCCAGCCTTTTCTTGTCACCTATGCAATTCGGGTACAACAATTTTTTGTGATCCTCTAACATGCGCTGCAACTTCTTCTTCTCCAAATCACTTGCGCAGTTTCTCTTTGCATCGGCAATGGCCCGACCTAGATCATCAACGGGCTCATCTGATGCCTCTTCTTCAGCATCTTCCCGCATTGCCGGCTCAGCTTCTTCCCGCATTACCGGCTCAGCTTCTTCCCCCATTGTTGTATCATCGTATTCAGGGAACCCATGGCCAGGATAGCTGTCATCGTCCTCTTCTTCTTCATTGTCTTCCATCATAACCCCTCTTTCTCCATGCTTGGTCCAAACATTATAGTGGGGCATGAAACCAGACTCAAACAGGTGGACGTGAATGGTTCTTGACGTAGAGTAATTGTGACCATTCTTACAGCCAGCACATGGACAAGGCATAAACCCATCCGCCCACTTGTTTGCCTTAGCCGCAAGCAGAAAAGTATGCACACCCTCAACGAACTGGGGAGAGCATCAGTCATCGTACATCCATTGCCGACTCATCTTCATTCCACAACACCGAATAGACCAAATTAATACAAGTTCATACATAAAGTTCATACAACACTTAAATGCAACAAACAAATAACTCTCTAGCTAAAGCATTTAAATGCAACAACAAATGCGATCAAGATCGCAACTAAGGTAACAATTGATCCAACAACATAATGATACCAAGCCTCACTATCGATGGCATATTTTCTAATCTTTCTAATCTTCAAGCGCATTCTCTCCATCTTGATCTTGTGATCATCGACGATATCGGCAACATGCAACTCCAATTCCATCTTCTCCCCCTCAATTCTTTTCAATTTTTCTTTCAAGTACTCGTTTTCTCTTTCAACTAAATTTAACCTCTCGACAATAGGGTCGGTTGGAATTTCCGGTTCACATACCTCCTAGAAAAATTTCTATGTCAACTTGATGGGCATAATTTGTCATAAACACGAAATGCAACTAGTTTTAAAAGAGAATATATATATACCACATCCGAATCATAACAAGGACGAGGGCCGACGGGGACGGATATCAAAACCATGGCACTATATGTATAACAAACAACGTACGAGTAAGATAATTATACGAGTAACTATATATCCAAATCACACAAACATCAATTTTTATATAAAATTTCATGAACAAGAGGCTCACCACAAGGTGGTGCCGGCGACGGGACGGTGCGGGCGATCGACGGTGGTTACGACGGAGATTTAGAAGGCACTAAGTAAACCACACCTACATATGCAAACTAAGTGTTATTTTTGACCTCAAATTGCATATAAATCAAATACTAGCACATATATATATTTCCTCCCAAATTACTAAACTCACAAATTAATCACTATATAAAGGATTGCAATAGCTAATCTAGCAATGAGAGATGAAAGGGCAAATTTGCTAACCTTTATGATCATTTGAATGGATGGGGGCCTTCAAATCTTGACAAATTTTGGGCAAAATGTGTGATGAGCTCGAGAGGAAGAGGGGAAAGGGGAAGAACAGAGCGAGCTCGGGTGGACAAAGGGTTTATGTAGGATGACCTTTAGTACCGGTTCTTGGCACGAACCGGTACTAAAGGTGCTGGAGGGGGCCCAGACTGACAACATCCTGCCACCACTCTCATTAGTACCGGTCCGTGGCACGAACCGGTGCTAATGGTTAGCCACGAACCGGTACTAATGAGAGCGGCCCGGCTAGCCGTTGGAACCGGCACTAATGTATACATTTGTGCCGGCTCAAATACAAACTGGCACTAATGTGCTTCACGTTTGACCCTTTTTCTACTAGTGGAGTATCATTTCTGGAGCAGTGCTGGAAGGCAAAGGCAGGAGGCGGAGCGGCTTTGTCTTGAAAGGAGCTTCGGTGGAGATGTCAAGTCATGTCTGGCCGACAGGTGCTACGCTTTGTCATGCCTGGTCGGTAGGTGCTACACATGACAGATCTTCCAGAGTCTTTGCGTCAGGATGGACAAGCATAGGGCGGTGGCGTCGTTGGGCGCCGTGGTGGCATCGACGGTTGCTCAGACTGGCAAGGATGATGCGGATCTCACTCCTGAAGATGGGACAATGGCTAATGCTGGTGGCTTCTAAAACGTGTGCATGTGGTGTACACTTTAAGTCTGCCGCATGTGTTGTTGGTTCGATACGTTATATGGATGAATCGGCGACGACATCGGTTATAGATATGGAGAGTGAGAGCACTCTGCATTATCAAGTTTGTAAGTGTGAGTGGTGGCTTCGGGTGGCTTGATGTATATTTTTGTCAGACCTTCGTGGAATAATTAATAAAGATGGCAGTATTGCATCGATTGATGCAGAGGCCGGGGATTTAACCTGATTTTCCAAAAAAAATAGCTCCTCTAAGATGCAGGTTCTTCACTTTGCTCGCACTTAGAAACAATGTGTTGGACCTCGGATAGACTCGCGAGAAGAGGTTTAGATAACTATGAAAATGCCCTTTCTATGACCAAGAGGACGAGACAATCGATCACATTCTTCTACAATGCGTTTTTGCGGGTGAGGTGTGGACCCGCATGTGCGTCGCTTTGGACAAGCAATCCTGGATACCCATGGATTGACACCAAGGGATTGGTGCATTGACAAGGGCAGGATAGGCCTAGGTAAGATGGTCTCTCGAGCAGTCATGATTCTTGTACCGCGGGAACCATGGAAACATTGCCACGGAATTGTCTTCAACGGGGCTACCCCCTCGATCCAATATGTAATTAACCGATTAGAGTTGGAGGGGAGGGTGTGGAAGGATGCGGGTCTACTTAAAGGAAATGTAGACGGCTTTCTAGGGGGATTGTCGGTGGGCATGAGTGGGAGTAGCTAGTAACTGCCATCGTGAAGGGGTTCTTCACCCCACTCCTTTTTTAATATATAGTACGCACACTCTGCATATTCAAGAAAAAAAGTACAAATGTAAAATAAGAAGGTGGGTTCATACAACATGGATTGGGATTACATTAAGCCTTTGTATGGATGAGATCAAGGATGTAAGGAGGACCGCAGGACGATGACCGATGGCAGTCTGGCCCTGTGCCGTGTGGATATGTTAGACCATAAACCTGAAACTACTAAAAAGACGAATGAGAACATGAACCTCACTATGGCATGTGAGTTTTCAAGTCTGTAATGTTTGAGTCCAAAACAGAGCCTTATTTTTGAGCAAAAACAGTGGGGAAGGCCCCCACTGTAACTCTGATTTTAATTAATATGATGGAATGTTACATATGGCTGTACGAGAGGGTATCAAACAGTAAAAGAAAAGAAAGAGTAGATTTTTTTTCGATAAACAGGGGATCGCCCCCTCCCCCCGGTTCCATTTCATATAGAAAGAAACCACAGCAGGACAAAGTCTTACAAATCCAGGACTCAACAGAGCAAAATAAAAAACGGACTCAAAGAGAGAGACGCATCATGTCTCCTCCCACACACCACCACCTAAAACAACAAAACCACAAAAGTAACTTGCCACCTGGAACTACAAACCTCAGATCACCATCCTTAAGCTAACACACACAAAGTGCAGCAACAAACATGCCAGACTACTCTAAACTGAGAGAGGCCCCCACCCGATGTTGACCACGTGAATGATGTCAGCTTCCTCAGGGTGCCGTAGTTGGTACTCCAGAGTAGTCTTCCCACCATGGGCAACCTTCCCCACTGCTTTCTTCCAGAGCCCCTCTCCAGCGTTTTGATCTTCAAACCAATTGCGACAGATCAGCCCGGCTCCAACATCAATGGTTTTCTCAGCCGCTCCCAGATCAGATCCTGAAACTCTTGCATTTTTCCTCCCTGGAGATCTTGGAACAGCTTGGTCCAGTCCCTCAGATAACGATAGACTCGTCCCAAGACATGTTTCATAGAAATCCAAGAGCATCTATTAAAAACTACATAATTCCTAAGATTCCAAAGTGCCCACAAGACGGTGGATCTCACAACATTCAGTTGCTTGCATTTCTTGGCACATAACCAGTTTTTCGCAACAGATACAAAGCCATTGACCGAGATATTAAAGACAGATTCCACCTCAGTCCAGACCAGCTTAGCTACTACACACTCAAAGAGCAAATGATGGACAGACTCAATCTCTTTGGAAAAAACACATTCTAGCGGTTTTGCTATGCCTCTCTTCCGCGGATTATCACAAGTCATGATTTTATTCTGTGAAAAAAGCCACAAAAAACCCTGAACTCTAGGTGGTACTTTCACATCCCAAACAGCAGGGAGGTAAACAGGCTGCACCCCCTGAAATTAACAATAGCATATAGTGATTTAGACGAGTAAACTCCTTTAGACTCATATTTCCAAATCAAAGAATCAGTTCTCGGAGTAAAGTCAGTCAGGGAAAGGATTTCAACCAATTCAAACCATTGTGACATCAGTTCATCTGAGAAGGTCCTTCTAAAGGTGCATTTGAGCTCCTGTCCATCCCAAAGATCTGCAATGGTTTTATTCTTCTCATTAACCAAAACATACAGGTCCCAGTATTGTGTGGCTAGGGGAGTGTTACCATACCAGGTATCTTCCCAAAATCTAACCAATCTACCATCACCTATTTGCCATTTATATCCCATCTTCACTGCTTGCAGAGCCCACATAAAACTTTTCCAGAACTGGGAAGGGTATGGATCTCTACAGCACAAAATATTAGGATTTTTAGTATTATATTTACTATCTACAATCTTTCTCCACAGAGATCCCTCTCCAGCTATGTATCTCTTAACCCAGGAACCAATTAGGCAAAGATTCATATCCTAGAGGTTTGGGACCCCCATCCCTCCAAACTCTTTCTTCATGCAAATGGAAGGCCAATTAGCTAGATGGATTTTGTGAGCACCATCAGTGTCACTCACAGACAATTAGCCATGTGAGAATTAATCAAGTTAAGTGCCCACTTTGGAAATTTTAAAAAAGATAGCAAGTAAAGAGGAATGTTGGCTAAACAAGTTTTAATAAGAATAATTTTCGCTAAGTAGGACAACAACTTCCCTCTCCAACCTGCTATTCTGGCCAAGATCTTATCTATCAGGAACTGTAGGTCCTCCCTACTCAATTTATCAAAATGCAAGGGAATACCTAAATATTTAATTGGGAAGGCTCCCACTACACATTGAAAAATATCTACAAACTCATCTAACTCTTGAGGAGCAACATTAATAGGGACTAAAGCACTTTTATGATAGTTGATCCTCATACCACACACCTGTTCAAAACAGGTAAGAATCCATTTAAGATTCAAAGCCACTCTACTATCTTTTTCTAAAAATAATAAGGTATCATCAGCATATTGCAAACACATAACCCCTCCAGGAACCAATTCAGGGCACAACCCCCTAATCAGCCCGGAGTGAGAGCCTTTAACTAGCATCCTAGAGAAAACATCTACCACCAAATTAAAAAGCAAAGGAGCAACAGGATCTCCCTGTCTCAAATCTTTGCCAGTTAGGAACAAATCACTTTCCTCTCCATTTAATTTGACTCCCACAGAGCCTCTTTGGGTGATGCTCTTAATCCAACCTATCCATCTAGACCCAAACCCTCTCAGAGCCAACATCTTATAAAGGAATTCAAGGTTTACTTTATCATAGGCTTTCTCATAATCTATTTTAAACACTAACCCTTCTCTACCAGTAGAATGCACTGCATGCACAACTTCATGGGCAGACACCACACTCTCTAAGATATATCTCCCCCTTACAAAGGCAGATTGGAAGTCAGAAATTAGTCTACCAATCACTACAGCAAGCCTATTAGTGAGTACCTTAGTAAAAATTTTGAACACCCAATTGAGGAGACTAATATCTCTAAATTTTCTCATAGTCTTTGCCTCATTCTCTTTAGGAATCAAGGTAATCATGGCAAAATTAAGTCTAAAAAGGTCCAGATTACCTTCAAACCAAGCATTAAACATCTCAATTAGATCACCTTTCACCAATTCCCAGAAGTTTTGATAAAACATAAAAGGAAGCCCATCAGGCCCAGGGGCTCCATCAGAATAGGAGCCAAACACAACATTTTTTATCTCATCTTCTGAGAACTTGGCCTCTAACCTAGCATTCTCCTCAGGAGATACTTTATCCTGATCACTAAAAAAATCATCCTGCAAATGTATGTCAGGTTTAGCCTCCCAACCAAACAAATTCTTGTAATAATCAATAGCTATTTTCTTCATACCTACATTGTCACTAACAGGGCCACCATCCCCTTCTAAAACATGGATCATCTTCTTTCTCCTCCTCTGATTGGCTACTGCTTGAAAATAAGCAGTATTCCTATCTCCCTCTAGGATGTCTTTATCCCTAGACCTTTGCCTAGCCTTGATCTCCTCTATCTCCCACACATGTTGCAACTCCTTCAGGATGCAACACATTCTCTCCTTATCCTCTTCAGTAACTACACCAGATTCAGACCTGATGTCTAGAGAGTCATATTCCTCCATACACTACTAGAAAAAGGGCTATAGATGGGATTGACACTAATGGCGCACCAGACAAGCGGTGCGCCATTAGTATATACTAATGGCGCACCACCTTCTGATACGCCATTAGAGTTGAAACTACTAATGGCGCACCTGGCCCAGGGTGCGCCATTAGTATCAATTTTTTTTTGAACTAGTGCGCCTGTCCAAACATAATAATGGCGCATCCAGACACAGTGCGCCATTACTAGTTGTAACCAGTAATGGCGCACCTGTCGGAAAGTGCGCCACTAATGTTGTTTTTTTTATTATATTTTTATTCATTTTTTTGCAAAACTACTAATGGCGCACTGTTCCACCGTGCGCCATTACTAGTTTAAACTAGTAATGGCGCACTGTGGGACATTGCGCCATTAGTATGTTTTTTTTGCAAAACTACTAATGGCGCACCACCGGAAGGTGCACCATTAGTAACCTGGATTACTAATGGCGCATTTAGAGTTGGTGCGCCATTAGTAAGTGGGCAGCAACAAGATATTTTGGACAGCCTCTCCTACCCACACTCACTTTCTCCCCACTTTATTCTCTCCACCTCCTCCTTGTCTCGGGTGCCTCCTCTTCTTCACCTCATTTCCACCATAGATTCATTCAATTTAAGTCGTTAAATTACCTTGTTTTGATAGGTAAGTAAGGGGGGAAGCTATATTTATGTTGTTCTCCCTACAACAATGTGCACATGCACTTTTTATGGCCCAGCTAGATCTATGTATGTTCGTGGTGTTGCATATGTTTGTGGTGTTGCATATGTGTTTGTGTTTGGAGGTGTACCGGTATTTGAAATGCGATAGTTGCCAATATTTTGCCGGAATGTTGATTCATTTCCGTTTCGGCGAGAATTTTGGCATTAAGCATTCTTTTTGGTCCTATTTTTAGGGAAAGTCATGCCAAATTTTTTCTTGGTTCTAAAATATCGTTTTGCTCTACCCCGCAGGCGACCATGGTCCGCATGATGACCGAAGGCATCATGAATAGGTTTTTGAGGTCCGCGAAGGCCGAGATGCTTCAAAAGAACGAGACGGAGATAAGATGTCCGTGTCAAAGATGCAAGCTGAAGAGCCTTATTGCGGACCCGGAATTCGGGCAGGTGCGGGACCACCTGCTCTTGCGTGGTTTCATGGATGGCTATCGGTGGCAAGGTGATGAAGATGACTACAAAGTCGTCCATGGGGGCCGGGCAAGAAATGAGGAAGGGCAGCAAGACAACCACCGCAGCTCGGGCGGGCGAGAAGACGAAGAATCCCCAGGAGATGATCACGATGGTGATGCTGTACACAGTCATCATGTAGAAGATGCAGGACATGATGATGAGGAAGATGCTGGAGCAGACGACGGGCATGATCATGAAGATGATGATGCTAGCGGAGCAGACGACGCTGGACCATCGATGGGCTGGGTGCAGGACCCTCATATTCAAGAGCTGCTTCTCAAGCAGACGGATAACGTAAGAGCTGCCGCCCGAGAGAAAGCCAAGATGGATCAACTTGAGTTAGACGCGGTTACTCCATTGTATGAAGGATGCAGGCCCGAGGATACCCGCCTGAAAGTAACGCTCATGGCTCTGGAGATGAAGGTAAAACACAAAATGACCGACGCATGCTTCGACGAGAACATGTCATTCTGGCACGAACGTCTTCCCAAGGGGAACAAGTGCCCGACCAGTTTGGAG
Organism: Triticum aestivum; assembly: GCF_018294505.1. Lineage (NCBI taxonomy): Eukaryota > Viridiplantae > Streptophyta > Magnoliopsida > Poales > Poaceae > Triticum > Triticum aestivum. The sequence continues at coordinate 608,922,331 of NC_057797.1, forward strand.
GAGGCGAAGAAAATCGTGTGTCCTCTGGATTCACCGCACGTGGAATACCATGTGTGCATGAACAATTGCATCATTTATCGGGACGAGCACGCGGAGTCTACCATATGTCCGGTGTGCGGCGTCACTCGATACAAGAAGAGGAAGAAAGCTCCTCGAAAAGTGGTGTGGTACTTTCCGATCACTCCTCGTTTGCAGCGGTATTTCATGGACCCTAAGGTAGCAAAGCTCCTGCGTTGGCACGCGGATAGGGAGGAGAAGAAGCGAGAAGATGACGCAAATGATCCGGAGATAGATAAAAAAGACAAGATGCTGAGTCACCCTAAGGATGCGAGCCAGTGGCAAGCGTTGAACTTCGAAGACCCAGAATTTGGGAATGATCCAAGGAACATCGTGCTGGGCGCGAGCACCGATGGAGTCAATCCGTTTGGCAGCCAGAGAAGCACACATAGCACCTGGCCTGTGTTTGTGTGGATGTACAACCTTCCCCCCTGGTTGTGCATGAAGAGGAAGTACATTCACATGAGTATGCTAATTGAAGGACCGAAACAACCAGGGAACGACATCAATCTGTATCTGGGGCTGCTGAAAGAGGAGCTTGACATGCTGTGGAAAATGCCAGCCAATACGTGGGACGCCGTAGAGAAAGAATATTTCCCTATGAGAGCCGCGCTGCTCACGACGGTGCACGACTATCTCAGTTACGGATATGTCGCGGGGCAGGTGGTCCACGGATTTTTTGGATGCGTCAGGTGCATGGATGACACAATGTATCGCCAGCTAGATAGAGATCCCGGGTCTTCGAAAACCGTGTTCATGGGACATCGAAGGTGGCTTCGCGACGATGACCCGTGGAGAAAACGCAAGGATCTGTTCGATGGTGAAACCGAACCCCAAGGACGCCCGCGTACGAGGAGCGGCGAGGAAATAGACGAGCTGTTGAAAAATTGGAAAGACTGCCCACTGCCGGGAAAGAAGCAAAAGGCGCCAGAGCCAGGAAAGAAGCGAAAGGCGCCAGAGCCGCTGCTGAAGGTATGGAAAACGAGGTCTGTTTTCTGGGAGTTGCCGTACTGGAAGATCCACGGTGTGCCTCACAGCCTTGATGTCATGCATATCACGAAGAACGTGTGCGAGAGTCTGCTTGGTACCCTGCTCAACATGCCAGAGAGGACCAAAGATGGGCCGAAAGCAAGGGCAGACTTGAAATCAATGGGCATCAGGCAGGAGCTTCACGCTATATATGATGATCATGATGATGATGATGATGATGAGGCGAAGCAGGACACGGAAAGTCATCGCAAAGGCAAGAAGGCCAAGAAGACCGGAAATGACTACCCTCCCGCGTGCTTCACTCTAAGTCAGGAGGAGATCGAGCAGTTTTTCACCTGCCTCGTAGGAGTAAAACTTCCTTACGGTTACGCGGGGAAGATAAGCAGATACCTAGACCCAGCGAAGTTGAAGTTCAGCGGGATGAAGTCTCACGACTGTCACGTGCTGATGATGCAGATACTTCCAGTTGCAATCCGTGGGATCATGGACGCGCACGTCCGTGAAACCCTATTTGGCCTATGCAACTTTTTCGACGTCATCTCTCGGAAGTCTGTTGGCGTGAGGCAACTCAGAAGGCTACAGGAAGAGATCGTGGTGATACTATGCGAGCTTGAGATGTACTTCCCGCCCGCATTCTTTGACGTTATGGTGCATCTGCTGGTCCATATCGTGGACGATATCATCCAACTCGGGCCGACGTTCCTGCATAGCATGATGCCGTTCGAAAGGATGAATGGTGTCATCAAAGGATACGTTCGCAACATGTCACGTCCAGAGGGAAGCATAGCCAGGGGCTTTCTGACCGAAGAGTGCATCTCCTACTGCACGAATTATCTAGGCATCGAGAACCCCGTTGGTCTGCCCGTCAATAGGCACCTCGGCAGGCTCGCTGGATGGGGTCACCGTGAGGGTCGTCGCGAAATGCATGTCGACTTCGAGGGTCGACTCGCCGACTTTGAAAGAGCAAACCTAGTCGTGCTACAACACATAGACGTGGTCGATCCTTGGGTGGTACAACACAAAACCTTTATTAAGAAGACGTACAATGACCGAGGCCAACAGAGGACGGACGGAGATATACTCAAAGAGCACAACTCATGTTTCACGCGTTGGTTCAAGCAGAAGCTTCTGTTGTACCCTTTACATGAGGATTCTTCCATGGAAGAACAACTCATATTCGCCTTGTCACAGGGCGCCGAGCACAACCTGATGACCTATGAGGCGTACAATATCAACGGCTACACATTCTACACTGAGGCCAAGGACATGAAGAGCGATGGTTATCAGAACTCCGGGGTAACGATGGAATCCTACACCGGTAACGACAAGGACAGATACTACGGAAGGATCGAGGAGATCTGGGAGCTGAGCTACGCTGGAGAGAAGGTCCCAATGTTCCGTGTCAGATGGTCCAAGAGCGTCCTAAAAGAAGACCGGTATTTCACCATCATGGTTATACCCGAAGCCAAATCCAAGACCGCGGGCGCAAACGTCACCGCAAAAAATGAGCCATGGGTACTGGCTTCCCAAGTGGACCAATGCTTCTTCATTATCGACCCGTCAAAGCCCAGTCGTGTTGTCGTGAGGAGAGGCAAAAGGAAGATCATCGGAATGGATGGAGTAGCCAATGAGCAAGACTTCGACAAGTACGGCGACCCGAGGATCGAACATGACGACGATGATGAAGTAGCAGCATACACCACAAGAAGAAGCAGGACCACCCTACCTAAAGGACGTCCGTTCCACAGAAGAACTCCATTTGCGAAAAAGAAGGGCAAGAAGATTGTGAACAGATAGCTAGCTAAGATCGATTGTATTTAAATCGTAGCCTTCATTTCTCGATTGTATTTCATGGGCACTTTTTGAACTATCATGAATATTTTTAAATTTCATGGACACTCGATCTCGATCCCCCTCCATCTCGATCGCTATCCCACCTGTAGGATCGAAAGTATGTCTAGAGGGGGGGTGATTAGACTACTTGACCAAATAAACCTTAACCTTTTCCCAATTTTAGTTCTTGGCAGATTTTAGCTATTTTAGGACAAGTCAAGCAATCATCACACAATTCAAGCAAGCATGCAAAGAGTATATTGGCAACGGAAAGTAAAGCATGCAACTTGCAAGAATATAAAGGGAAGGGTTTGGAGAATTCAAACACTATTGGAGACACAGATGTTTTTCCCGTGGTTCGGATAGGTGGTGCTATCCTACATCCACGTTGATGGAGACTTCAACCCACGAAGGGTAACGGTTGCGCGAGTCCACACAGGGCTCCACCCAAGGGAAATGGTTGCGCGAGTCCACGAAGGGCTCCACCCACGAAGGGTCCACGAAGAAGCAACCACCCACAAAGGGTCCACGAAGAAGCAACCTTGTCTATCCCACCATGGCCATCGCCCACGAAGGACTTGCCTCACTAGCGGTAGATCTTCACAAAGTAGCGATCTCCTTGCCCTTACAAACTCCTTGGTTCAACTCCACAATCTTGTCGGAGGCTCCCAAGTGACACCTAGCCAATCTAGGAGACACCACTCTCCAAGAAGTAACAAATGGTGTGTAGGTAATGAACTCCTTGCTCTTGTGCTTCAAATGATAGTCTCCCCAACACTCAACTCTCTCTCTCATAGGATTTGGATTTGGTGGAAGAAGATTTGAGTGGAAAGCAACTTGGGAAGGCTAGAGATCAAGATTCATATGGTAGGAATGGAATGTCTTGATCTCAACACATGAGTAGGTGGTTCTCTCTCAGAACAAATGAGTTGGAATGATGTGTGTGTTCTGATGGCTCTCTCACTGAATGAGAAGGAGGTGGAGGGGTATATATAGCCTCCACACAAAATCCAACCGTTACACAGTTTTCCAATCTCGGTGGGACCGAATCAGAAAACTCGGTCGGACCGAAAATGTAAACCTAGTGACCGTTAGGATTTTCGGTGGGACTGACATGCAACTCGGTAGGACCGATTCGGTTAGGGTTTGGGCATAACGTAATCTCGGTGAGACCGATTACACAAACTCGGTGAGACCGAGTTTGGTAATTAGCTAACCAGAGAGTTGGTCAGGCAAACTCGGTGGGACCGATTTGCTCTTTCGGTGAGACCGAGTGGAACTCGGTGAGACCTAAAAGTTACAAAGGGGAAACACTAAGTTTACATTGCAATCTCGGTGGGACCGATTCACTCTTTCGGTGGGACCGAAAATTTACGAAAGGGAAACAGAGAGTTTGCAACCCCATCTCGGTGGGACCGAGATCCTTATCGGTAGAACCGAATTGCTAGGGTTTGGCAGTGGCTAATGACAAGTGAAACTCGGTGGCGCCGGATAGGAAGAATCGGTAGGACCGAGTTTGACTTAGAGTTTAGGTCATATGTGGATATGGGAAAGTAGTTGAGGGTTTTTGGAGCATATCATTAAGCACATGAAGCAAGAGGCTCATTAAGCAACACCTCATCCCTCCTTAATAGTATTGGCTTTTCCTATGGACTCAATGTGATCTTGGATCACTAAAATATAAAATGAAGAGTCTTGAGCTTTTGAGCTTGAGCCAATCCATTGTCCTTAGCATTTTGAGGGTTCCACTTTCACATCCATGCCATGCCAATCATTGAGCTTTCTTGAAATAATCATCTTGGAATAGTATTAGCTCAATGAGCTATATGTTGTTATGAATTACCAAAACCACCTAGGGATAGTTGCACTTTCACCACCTCGCCAGATCCGGTCCCCCTCGCCGCCGAGCACCCCCGGTCCACCGGCCGCCGCCGCCGACCCCCCGCACCCTCGATTCCCCTACTCAACCGCCGCCGCCGACCCCCCGCACCCCGCGCACCCTCCCCCGCTCCACCGGCATTACTGTTTGATGATATTTAAAAAAATATTATTACTGTCTTATAAAAAAATATATTACTGTTACCGTCTTATAAAAAATATTACTGTTATGATTTAAACAAGTTTAAAAAATTATTACTGTCTTATAAAAAAAATAGTAATGGCGCACCACGGTGAGGTGCGCCATTAGTATGGATGTACTTATGGCGCACCGAGGGGTGGTGCGCCATTAGTATTGTGCCATTGCTATAAGAAAAAAAAGAACTAATGGCGCACCACGGTGAGGTGCGCCATTAGTATGGATGTACTTATGGCGCACCGAGGGGTGGTGCGCCATTAATATTGTGCCCGATCCCCCCTTCCCTCTCCCCCTTCGCCCGATCCCCCTTCCTTCTCCCCCTCGCCAGTTCCCTCTCCCTCCCTCCACCGCGCCGCTGCCGCCGCTGCCCCGACCCACTGCGCCGCAGCCGCCCACGCGCCCCCGCCGCCTCTCTCTCCCCTTCCCCCCCTCGTCGCCGGCGGCCCAGACGCCGCCCCGTCCACCTCGTCGGGCTCCTCCTCCCGCTCCGCGTCCTCGGGCTCCTCCCGCTCGCGCTCGTGCTCCTGCTCCCTCTCGTCGTCCTCCTCATCGCCGCTCCCCTCCCGCCGCCAAGCGCAGGTGAGCAACCGGCACCTCGACGCCGCCTCGACGCCGCCTCTCCTCCACAACGGCCGCTGCATCAGCCCAAGTAAGTTCTCCTCCTTCTTCTTTTAGATCCATTAGGCCTCCGGTCGATCTGTCCCGTGGGTGTGGATTAGGAACCCTTTGTTTCTTCCTTGGAATTGATTTTGCTCCGGTTCTTGACTCTCTGCTCGGCATGCGATCCCTGATAGTTTCTATAATTGCAGAGCACTGATCGCGGCCTCGTTTCCATCTTGTTGGTACTTGGAACTTGGAAGGGGGACAAGCAGGCGGAGCGGGTGAAGCCAGACCGGAAGAAGTAGGCTAGAGGTGGAGTGAGAAGGGGAAGCAGAGAAAGAAAGGTTTGTTCCATGTCCTCGGATGAAGTTCCATGTTTCGATGGTCTTTGTGTAGTTTCTGATGCAGACCGTACATCCATCAAAAGCCACAATGCAAGCCAACTTTTATTTCTCTTGCCTGGTTCCACTAAGATGTGTAGTCTCCTATGTTGAATAGAGACATACAATTTTCAGTGTTAAATCAATTGTGTGATCTCTTTTTCTATGTTTCAAGGACTGCCCAATACAAGTAAAGCAATTTGTTCTGATCAGTCAACTGTGAGTGAATCAGGATGTTGATTAATGTGAGGGATTCACTTGCTGCTCCACTATTATAATTTGGCAGCTCAAAACTATACGTAGTATGCTTTGTGTGGAGTTTTTTCTGCAGTTTTGGCTACTATTGATGTTTAATACTTCATACAAAACACATGATAAAAAATGACTCGATTTACTATAAAAACTACATTTCCTGAATAATGCCATTTTTTTATTTTTACTAGCATGTTACCATTAAAATAGTGGTGAAAGTATTGCTTGTTACTTAGAGTAGTATAAAAGACATTTTGGACCAAAACAAGTTTCTGGTATAGTTAGAGGACGCCTGACCCATTGCTTGAGCCTTGTATTGCAAGTTGATGAAATTCGATTTGTTAGTGACTAGCTAGCTCATTCATTTCTAAAAAGCATGCGATGAGCTAGAACCCAGACATCTATGCTATCTTACTCCATGAGCCTCTACGCAGACCAAATGTAGCCAGAAACAAGACATCTATGCTATCTACATCTAAGGTGTGCTACTGCACTACAGATTACCTGTTCTCTGGTTCAATTGTTGGTTCTATCTAATAATGCTAAGGGTTCTACTTTGGGGCTTTTTGATTCCAAGCAAACCTAGCTGATTTTTATCAAGAGGCCAAACATTCATCTAGTTTTGCTATGAACTGCTGCTAATGTATGATGTTTTCCTATGAATTTGCTATGTGGTACTGCTTATATATGCTAGAACTAATTTTGATATGGATGTGCTGATTGTGTCAAGTAGCAGTACAAGGTTGTTGCCCTCTGGATGCTACCATTGTATTTGCATAGAGGAAATATTGATGGCCTATCTGTCCTGCATATTGTGCTTTGGATGTGCTTTGGCCTGATTGTTCACAGCAATATATATATACTGTGGTAATACTAGTGTAGGCTTGTATAGTTGTATAGTTTCAGATGTCTCCTGTTCTGGGTCATGGACTTTGTGCCATGGCCACATTGGTTTTCTGTTTGGCCTCAATTTGGCCTGACAAATGATGGTCTACTAGCTGGTCTACTAGCTGGCAAGATGCTTGGTATATATATGTTGTGTTCAGTTTTGGCAGGAGTTCAGAACTGTTAGGCAAATGTCATGTCTCCGACCATTGTGTCGTGATGATTTTGCAGGTACCCCGGGAGGCCCTTGAGTTTGCTGGAATGTCGATTAACTTCCGTTCCGGCAAATTCGGGTACTCCATATGTCCTATTTTCAGCAAAGGTCATGCTGAAATTTTCCGTGAATTTTAGCATGACTTTGCTAAAAATAGGACATATGGGGTACTTGTGACTAATGCATGGGCCGGGGTATCTTAGTAGTTAATTAAGTAGGATCAAGTGCCCCTTTATTCTAGCTGCATTAAACCATGGGCGGCAATAGAGCCAAGTGATTAGGCCCAGCTTAGAATTCTCCTCGGTGTCGACAAACCCTAAATGATGAGACCATGATCTTGTTCCTTGACAATAACCAACTTTTTGACCAAACTTTGTTCCTATTTAGAGAGAAACATGGCCAACAACGATGAGGCCGGGGGTTCGGGCGTCAAGGCATTCTAGGAGCTATCCCAGGAGATGGAGGAACAACCTCACTTGTATGAGGACGCCGCCTTCCCCACCAATCCTGAGACCACTGATGGTACCGCCGAGGATGACCCCACTGATGCCACCACTGATGGTGCCGCCGAGGATGCCACCACTAATGATGGCGGCGCACGCACAGATGGCAGCCAACCGAAGAGGCAACGGAAGGACCGGTGCCCGACCGTGCTCCGCACCCTCAAGGAGGAAGTTACTGAAGTGGACTCCAACGGGAATCCAACGGCGCCCGAACGAATAGTCAAGGGGTACTCGCTTCAGCTTGGGTGCATTCTCCGGAGCACCGTCTCGATCAACACCGAGAACCTCAGGCATCCTGACCAAGGGAATTTGCGCAACCTCCTCTTCACGAAGCTGCACGAACGATACAAGTTCCCCATTGAATTTGAAAACACAAGCCTCAAAGGGAATAAAGTGAACAGTGTTGCCCTCACGAAGATGAGCACGACCCTGTCTACTTGGAAAAGCAATGTGAAGAGAATGATCGAGAAAGGTGAGAATTATGAGAAGATCAAGGAGAAAAATCCTTCGATCACCGAAGATGACTACAACGACTTCAAGATCAATTGCTCGAGCACCGCAAGCTCCGAATCAAGTAAGTGGGGGAAAGAAATGCGGGAGCTGAACTTAGGGGAACACACGCTCGGTCCCGGCGGTTACAGAGTGGCGGAGCCTATATGGGACAAGGAGGAGGCGGACCGTGCCGAGCAAGGCCTACCGCCCCTCTTCGATAAATACGGTGACAAGCAGACCAGGAACTTTGTTAGGGCCCGGTACAAGAAGGACCCGAAAACAAAGGAGCTTACCACGGATCCGAAGACCAGGGCGCTTGAGCATGTTCTGGTAAGGAATACACCCCCGCGTAATTAGCTCCATATGGTTGCATTCTAATTAATGAAGCCAAATTTCTAAATGGTTCACATTCCTTCCGCAGGCGACTGAAAGCAGTAGCGCGGGGTCGACTAAGAGCAAACCTTGGGACACCACTCTAAATAGGGCGTTGAATGTAATGAAGAACAAGGATAAGCTCAGTAAGCCGACGTCAGCTGGTCGTGTGGCCGGCAAAGGCTTGTCGACAAAATGGTCGTCATACTATAACACTGGTGGGCGAAAGGAGAAAAAGACCAGCTCGGAAAGCCAGGCGCGCGAGGTTCAAGAACTCAGGGCACAGGTGGCGCGGGTTCCGGAGATTGTCCAAGAGCAAGTGCAACAACAACTCGGAGCGACGATCACCGCCATTGTGCCTACCTTGATCCAGGGGATTAGTGCGTGGATTGCGGGCGGCCAACAGGGGCCGCCCCCGATTCCTAGCTTCACGGCCAGCAATTCGCAGAACGCGATGGCGGGGCCATTGGTGTCTCTGGCGGAGGCGGCATTGGTGTCTCCGACGCCGGCACGGGAGCTTAATGCACCCGGGTGTACGCCGGCCGGCACCTCTGCAGCAAGCGGCCCCTCCGTCAACTGCACGCCCGCCGTTGGCGGTGCATCGACATTAGCCGAGCTCGACGCCATCATCACGGTAACTAATTAAGCCTCTCTCGGCCGAGGACTTCATCTCCTTGCCTTTGACTGGGCATCCCTGACGCCCTACATGTTTTCGCAGGGCGCCGCCGACGTTCCGTGCATTCTCCTACACTTCATGAACAACGAGTTGGTCGATGTCGCCAAGGGTAAAATCGTTCAACCGGGCAACCCCTTGTTCCACGGTACCCAGATGCCACCCAACTTGTTTAGGGTTCAACTGGTTCGGGTGCTGCCAGGCTGCGACGAGTTGTTACCTCTGATTCGACCCGTCGGGGCCGGCGATGATGACGTGATGACCCTCAGCGCCTGCCTGAGCTGGCCCCTGCTTTGGCTGAAGAGCCAGATTCGTTTGGGGGCGGGGGACACCACCCCAAAGCCAACACCGCCAGCCGTGCTGGCGCCAAGTTGGCCCCATGGCAAGACCGCCGCAACGGTGCCGGACATCCCTATGCCACTGGATCCAAACATGCATATGGCACAGGATCAGAATGACGACGACGACGATACATTTGCCAACGTCGATCAGTACTTTGCCGATCATGGGTACGGTGGCGACTTCATGGGGCCTCCTTCTCAAGAACCCAACCCAACAAAAGACGTGCGCGATCTAGCTGGTACCGCGGAGAAGCCAAGTTGCAACAGGCGTCGTCTACTGTTCAGCTCTCAGGAGACGCCTCCAGCTGCCGACTTCATCGAGCCTCGATAGGCGAGGTGCGAAATATTATCAGCCCCAACACACTCAAGAAGGCGGTCTGTGAGCAGAACTCGGTCCCATTACAGGAGAAGAAGAAGGCACGCAAAAGAAAGACTAACAAGGGTGCGAGCCAACCGGCACCGAGTACGATCCGTGCTCAGGACGGGCCACCTTCACCTGAGGATATCTCGAGGAGGGTGCATGTGGCGGGTAGGCCGATGCTACCGAGAAATATGCTCGATGCTGCAACCGGTGCTATGCAGAGTCTGCATGACAGTGTCCTTTCTTTGGAGAAGCGGCGTCTCGGAGAGAAGGATGTGGCATACCCGGTTTTCGCGGCCAAGGTGCCAGAGGGCAAGGGCTTTGTGGATAACTCCATCGGGGGTACGATCGTCCTGCGGTTTGATGACATCCACGCTATGTTGAACCTTCATCCGCTGCACTACACCTTCATTCGGCTATTTTCGCTGTGTATGGAGATGCTGATCATTCGCGACAAGACCCCGGACATCGTGATAGTCGACCCCTTCTACATGCGTGCCAAGATCTTGGGCAGCGCTGGGGACCGGCAAGTCGCGAGTTCTTACCTCGAAGGCGTCATTCTGGCAAACCAAGATAAGGATAACTTCCTCGTGCCTTACTTTCCCAAGTAAGTCCTCCCCTCAACCGCCCCGTAACATATGAATTCTTAGATTTCGATCGCTTTTATTTTAACATTCCGTGTTTTCTGCAGTGACACACATTGCACGCTCATCCTCCTAAGCCCCAAATATTCCATGGCCACGTATTTTGACCCGGACCGTCAATCGAACGTAGACTACACAAATGTCAAGAAGGTACTTGATGATGTTCTCCCCGGCTACGTCAAATCTGGAGGCACCTTCACCAGGCCTATTCGTAAGTACGGCAAGCACGTGTTCTCCCACAATACTACGTTCTGCTGCGTCAAGCAGCCGCCTAGCGGTCAGAAGGGCGCCTACTACGCCATCCATCACATGCGGGCGATCGTACGGGACCATCATCAACTTCTGCTACCGAGTAGACTCAAAGATTGGGCCGTGAGCGTGTCGGCAATCCAGGACGCGGACATCAGACAAGAATTCTTTCGCATCCAGTCGGAGTTTGCGGAAATCATCCATCAAGATGTCCTTCGTACCTCGGGGCAGTTCTACCTCAAAAATCAACCGTCCAAAAGTGACATCGAAACAATCCTACAAATGCAGGCTGACAACGCCCGTTGTTTCATGACTCCCACGATAGACGGCGGCTTCATCCACGCTCCGGTCCCTTGAGTCGAGTTGAAAGCAGTGATGTTGTGTCTAGTTCTGAAACATCGATTGGATCATGTTGTAACTAACTTTAATGAACTTGTAGTATGTCTCTTTGGTTTCGAGAGTCGTTCAAATTAGATGTAATCGATGCTATTAATGTCTTGCTTTTCTCTTCCGATCGTTCTGTTGCATACTTATATATTGCTTATGTATTGTCTGTGAATTGGTACTAACGTTTCGTTTGGCTACTGCATAGCGATGCCGTGGTATGTCGTGTACAAGAGTAAGGTTCCCGGAGTCTACAACGACTGGGAGGAGTGTCGGAGACAGGTTCACCGATTCAACGGTAACAGTTACAAAGGGTACACCACTAGGGCCGAGGCCGAATCTAGATACGCCCGCTATCTAGCGGGAGAGGGGAGGGAGCGTTGGAGGAACCAGATGAAGACGAGTTTCATCGTGATGATGCTCATCGTGATGACCGCAACTCTCTTCTATGTGATGGTAGTTTAGATGATCGATATCGACTTGTAATGTGAAGACAAACTCACGGTCTCGAGACTTGTAATATAATGTTCTATCTTTGTTCGGTCTTTTCAATTTGGAGACTAATATGATGAATTGTATTCGGAGACTAAAATGATGAATTGTATTCAGAGACTAATCTTCTATTGTATTCGATGAATCTGTTGTTGATGTGTGCTGTCTATATTTTGTCCAATTATACATTTTGTAACCTGTGCAAAAAACAGAAAATTAAAAAATAAAAAAAACTAATATTCATACTAATGGCGCATCACATCATAGTGCGCCATTAGTATGCCAAAGGATACTAATGGCGCATCATTAAACAGTGCGCCATTAGTATGCCGAAGTTACTAATGGCGCATCCTGTTGTTGTGCGCCATTAGTATGCCAAAGCACCTGGGTATACATGGCCCCCTGGGAGGCATACTAATGGCGCACTGTTGTATATACTAATGGCGCATCTGAGGTGCGCCATTAGTAAAATATACTAATGGCGTGGCACTAATGGCGCACCGCTAATGCGCCATTAATGGCCAAATTAGGTGCGCCATTAGTAGGCCTTTTCCTAGTAGTGATAAGTTCTTTTTTATCTTTTCTCAGGGCAAGGAAAGAGTAGATGTCTACAAGTAGTCCAGCCAGCTTTGCATGCCTTATGTCAATCCAGGTTTAGCTTTTTTGATAATCAAGCTAAAGTGTTCTTTAAAGGTGACTAAGCAATATGCCATGCTCTTTGTTCTGTGGTCAAATATGATGTTGTTTCTGTGCTTCCCAAGGCTCCAACATCCAGCTATTAGGCATTCCTTGAAGCAACTTGAGATGTTCTGTTTCTTCCCCTCCATGAGTATCTCAGTGAGTTCATACTCAGTGTTCCATTGATACCCAATATTCATCTGACTGAAGTCACAGCTGAAAAATAGATGCACTAAATGCTCATTAGGCTCATCATCGCATAGAACATATTTGCTTGTCTCAATGTAGAAATTCTTTCTGTTAAGAAGGTCTCTGGTATTTAGTCTGTCCTATAAAAGAAGCCAGATTTTTTTTCTGTTTGGGTAGTGTGCACGATTTCCATATCCACTGAAAAGGCTTTGGAGCATTGGTGGGTTTCCCATGTACTCTAGATATAATCTTTTATTAGAATATTTAGTACCACCCCAGTAAAACTTCCATGAATCTGGTGAGTTCTGCAATGGAGGACATGAGCAAATGGAACATCTAATAGAAATCATTGTAGTCCAAGTTGTTGGCAAATGCAAGGGTGGTATTTGTATTTTTTGCATAAGAATATAGCTGGGGCATTGAGCTGATCAATGTTTGAGAACACCAATTGTCTGACCATAGTTTAATGGTGCTCCCATTTCTAGCATAGTATATGCTCATGTTCTTGAAGTCTTGTAAAATAGAACAGCAATCTCTCCAGAAAAAGAGCCCATTCTGGTGGGATAGTTTGGTACATCACCATTGGCATAATAGTTATTCCATATCAAGTTGACCCAGGGTATATCATGTCTATTAAAGAATTTGAATAGAAATTTGGTGAGGAGGGTTCTGCTTTGTAATCTGAGATCAAGTACTCCAAGTCCCCCAGCGTTTTTTTTGGCAAGCATACATTCTCCATTTGGCCAGGCAGTTGCCCCTTTTATTAATCCCTTTACCATAGAAAGTTTCTGTCAGACTTTTCAAAGTGGCCCAGTATGGTGAAATGATGATAGTCCAGAACAGAGCCTTGCTATTCACCTAAAAAAATGATGCTAGTAGTTGGGGTCAAGAATTCAACTCACCTTAGCACTTTTCTTTTGCAGGAAAACTCTCAATAGAACCCAATAGAATCAATTTACCTTCAGAATAATTAGCTTCAGAATATTGGGAGAGAAATAAGATGCTAGCAGCTTGAGCTTGTGGACATCATGCCATGCCAATATTTATTCTCCTCCCGCAATCATAGAAAATGGTTGGGTGGGGTCGCCTCCAATATTGCAGCACATGCGTAACTTCATACGGAATGAGAGTGTCAAACAGTCCAGTCTCCAGAGATACCATCCCACTCATCAAATGAAAATCTTACATCCGAACCCAATTTAGGCATTTAGAGTAACAACAACTGTAAGGCCTCATTCCATTTGGAGTATTTTTGTAGAAAAACATAGGAATAAAGATTCCAGAGGAAAATTTCCTATATATGCATTAGGTTTGTAGAAAATGCATACAGAAATTTCGTAGGAATACTACTCATTTTCTATGTTTTTGGAGGAAATTACATATCAACTCACAGCTCATTTTGCACGTAGGAACGAGGCAAGTCAATTTCTTAGGATGGCAAGTGCCATTCTATCAAATTCCTATACTACTCTTAGTTCCTACGTTTTGATTTCCTCCAAACCGAATGAGCCCTAAAGGAAGCGAAGGAAGCATAGCTGAATACTCCAAGGGGTTGTTTGGATATTGAGATTTTACAAAACCAGTTTGGCCTACGCTCGTTTTCGGTTACAACAAACTAAAACTATGTTTGGTTAACATAACAAATCCATGGATAAGTAAATCTTGGTTTTACTAAAACTGAAAAACTAAGTTTATGAAAAAACAACAATTAAACGTTTTTCTATAAATGAGTTCATCATCCGCCGTGGGCGACCGGCATATACAGCGCAGCTGGCCTGCATGTTACCCTCGCCGTCAATTACTTTCCCAGCAACAACTTATCAACGCATACCCACCGCCCGCGGCCCTCGCCGTCGACGTTGCCGCCGACTGCCGCCATCACTGTCGACCACTGGTCCTACCTCAACGACAACTCATCTCACGTCGCTCGCGGCCGTCGCCATCATCGGACCATCGTCGTCGCCGTCGACCATCGGTCCTTCCCCGAGGATCCCTCATCCCGCGTCGCTGGCGGCCGTCGCCAACTCGCCATCACATTCGACCACCGATCCTCTCGCGTCTTCCTCGCTGACGGCGGTCTCTTATAAATTTGATCTTGATTTTGTGTGGCAGCAACAGATTCCTTGTATGCTCGTTCCTGTTCTTGAATGATTGGTCGTTCTCATTACTGTCACACATGCAAACGATTCACGTGCAAGCATTCAGATTGCTTTTGATAATGGATGGGTATGGCAGGAAGGACTGGTAGTAATTTGGCTGTTAACATGATCTCGTGCTCGAGCAGGCCGGCTTCCTCGAGGCAACAACGGTGCATCTTCGTCGGTCCTCACCTTCACTGCTGCCCAAGGAACCATCACCGGCGATGATGTGGACCAACCCGGCCAGCTGCATCGCTACTCTTTCTTCTGCCGCGACAATGCTGGATGTTGAGTAGGGTAATTATTAGGAAAGCTAGGATAGCGTAGGATATTATTCTACCTTGCCTTGTACTCCAAGATCATCATGTACTCTTATATATATGCCCACGAAGCTCAAGCAATACAACAACTATTCCACCAATTCTCTCTCTCTCTCCCTTCTAACATGGTATCAGTTTTCGGGTTCTAAACCGTAGCCGCCGCCGCTTCCGCACGCGCACGCTGCCCCTGGGGCGGTCAGCCTCCATGACCGCCGTCGGGGGCTGCGCCGCCCGTACCTAGGGTTCGTCCGCCGGCCGTGTTGGCTGGCTGTCCTAGAGAGTCTTTTTCCCGAGTCCTTGCTCCGGGTTTTTTCGCTCTCTCGCCGGTCATTTTGATCGGCGTTTTTCTTTTTGGTTTTCCGATCTTCACTTGATCGGTTTGCGTCGCCCGCCGCCGCCGTCAAACCCCATGCGCCTCTACTCCGACATCGGCGCGACCGGCCGGCCTCTTCACCGACCGGCGGCCTCGCGCGACAGGCGGCCCCTAACGGCCGCTGTCCGCGCATCTGCCCGCCCGTCGCCCCGACCCGACGGCCTCGCGCGACAGTCGGCCCCTCATGACCGTCGTCCGCGTGTCGGCCTGCTCGTCGATCTACGCCGGCCATCACCGCCCTGTCCCCATGTTCAGTGCGCCCCTCCGCCGATCGAGCAACAGGCTGCCGCTGCGTCGCCCCGACGGGCCGCAGCGCCGCCGCCCCGTGGTTCTCCCCGTGGCTACACCGATCTACGCCGCCGTTGCGTCGCCCCTTCGGGCTGTAGTGCCGCGGCACGTGATGCCCGCCGACGCCCTGAGGCCGTTCCCGTGGTTGCACCACATCGCGCGCTGCCGCTGCGTCGCCCCTTCGGGCCATAGTGCCGTGGCCCGCAGTCAACCGCTGCATCGAGGCCGTCCGCTTCAGGGCGTTCCCAAGGCTGCACCGACCCTCGCGCTGCCGCCGCATCGCCCCGTCGGGCCGTAGCGAGCGTGGCACGCGATCCCTACAACCACCCCGAGGTCATCCCCACCGTCGCCCCGACCAGCCCGCCGCTGTTGCGTCGCCCCTTCGGGCTGTAACACTGTGGCCCGCGGTCCACCGCCATCCCCGCGTGTTGACTTCCACGTGATATGCGCTCGCCGCCTCCCTTGGCGCGGGAACGTTACCGTCCGCACCGGTCTTCGTCACACTGTTGGGTTCATTATCGCCTACTTCGAGCACCGCCGCTGTGCTCCTTCTCTAGCCGCCGCCGCCGCCTCGTTAGGCCGCCGCCGCCGCTGCTCTTCTTCCGCGGCTCCATGGCGACTACCTCGACACCGACGACCCCCGACTCGACATCGACCACGGCTTCTTTGCACGGCAACCTCGACTACGGCTACACCACCTACGCTCTCGGCTACCTTGACAAACGGCACAAAGGGCTACCACCTTGCTTGAGCAACCTCGTCGGTTTCCACTACAGCCACGACTTCCGCGATGCGTTGACCGTTACGACTGTGGGGGGTGTTCGTCGGCTTACCTTCGGATTCTTCTCCAGTCTCACCGTCTGCGTCGCTACCGTTGTGACTGTGGGGGGATGTTGAGTATCGTGATTATTAGGAAAGCTAGGATAGCGTAGGATATTATTCTACCTTGCCTTGTACTCCAAGATCATCATGTACTCCTATATATATGCCCACGAGGCTCAAGCAATACAACAACTATTCCACCAATCCTCTCTCTCCCTTCTAACACTGGACCCCATCCAGGAGGTACGACGACTTGACGAGTGGGCCGGCATCCAACTCGACGCGTTCATCTCTTACAGGGCGGCAACGGCGCAGCCCTCGTGTTTAAACATGTTTTATCATCCAAACAAGGCTTTGTGTATACTTGTTCCTAACTGAATTATTGGTAAAATTAGTTTTCTAAAAAAATCCAACTAAACCGTGTTTTTGTTAAAACTAGACGTTAATCCTACTTATCCAAACAACCGTTTTTTGTTAAAACTAGACGTTAATCCTACTTATCCAAACAACCACCAAGAAATACTAGTGATAAGGTGGTGACATCTACAATACCTGACTTTAGGAACAAATCTTCATTACTTCCTCCATTCCTTTATATAAGGCCACTATGAAAAATACATTTTACATTTATACAAGGCCATCAATAGAAATCAAAGCAAAAGTTAATGACGTTTTCTCATACTAGCAACTTGTTTAATATTTCCATGCATGTAGTCATAATGGCACTCGGCTACTTCCTTCTCATTTCTTTCTTGCATGCATGTGACATATTAATGATCCGGTTAACGAAAAGAAAAACGTGGGCTTGCAAAGCAGTCATTATATTTTATCTTGATACCTGTAATCTGAGTTTGTGACCTTGTATAAGGGCATCTCCATGGTGGACCCGTAAACCTCCCGCAAGCGTCTGGACCGAGCTGTCCGGACAATGGAAGCCATCCAACGCCGACCTGTATCCGTCCGTGAAGCGGTACAAACGCGATTTCTCCAACAAACTGGAGACAAATGTGTGTGTGTGTGGGGGGGGGAGGGTTGTGGGTGTCCGGACCAATCTCAAGCCCGTTTACTAACCGCCTTGGCCCACCAAATACCCCTCCCCCTCTCGCGCATGCTCCCGCCCGACGCGAGCTGCCCGCATTCATGCCGCTGTAGAGCGCGTCCCTCAACATTGAAGATAGCTCAGGGTGGACGCCACCTCTCACTGCCTCCGCCATTGAATTGGCGGGCCGACCGATGGCGCCACCAGCGACGCGTCTCCAGTGTCTGCGCTTGTTCAATGCCGGAGACGCATGACCTGATGGGACAGGACGGATATCTACCACGCACGTTAAATGCTGCAATACGCCTGTTCAATGCTGGAATCCGCTATATAAAGGCGGCCACACCCGGCTAACACCACACCACAACACCAGCCCCTCCACAATCCTCCTCCCTTGCACTGCATCCGCCATGACCGCCAGCGGGAATGCATTGTGGGACAGTCTGTCGCCGGAGATGAAGCACACGGTGACCGCCCTTGCCGCCGCCTGGCATAGCCACCATGCTAGGCGGATCGAGGTCGATTGGCTTGCCGGCCAGATCGCCTGAGGTCTTTGATGACAAGGACGGCACTACGATGGAGACGGGCTCCGACGACTTCACCACGGCTCTCGTGCCACCTGTGTACGCCGGCTGCACCATGGAGCAGGCATAGGCGCAGTTCAACACCGCCATGGCGGAGGTGCATCCTGTGCTGATGCCTTTGTCAGCGTTCCAACAGGCGCAGGAGGAACAACAATTCAACCTGTTCCGCCTGGAGCAGCATCGGTTGGCTAAGAGCCAGATCTACGGCGAGCGCGCGAACGAGGAGGCCGTAGCGGCCATGGCCGCGGTGAACCCCAACTTCATGGTGGAGCAGCATGCAATCTACGATGCCGTCCGCATTCAAGCCGCCGCTCGTCAGGAAGCGGTTGCCGCGGAGGCGCAACTTCAGGCGATCGCGGAGGAGAACAATGCTAGCTGTGCCTCCTAGGCGTCACCGACGAACCATCAACCGGCCCGGTGGGACGAAGACAGCACTGGCGCCACCATTTTCATCGTGGACCTCACGTCCACCAAAGACGGACAGGTCGTGGACTCCTCCGAGGATGAGTAGGCCACGGGAGGCGGCGGTGCCTTACATCCCATGTGGGCCGGTCCATCTCCCGTGTTCTACTCTTCCTCACCGGGGCTGCACCTTCAGTTCATCGGTCTTATCATCAGTGCTCATGGAGATGGTAGAAGGAGGACGACACGGGCTTGGATGCCGGGCGTCGCCACCGTAGGATAGGTTTAGGGGCAGGTCATTTTTTGTTCTAAATATTCAAAATGTAGTTAAATCTGTCGTGTTTGTATGAAATCCGTCATGTTTGTACGGAATTCGCCCGTGTTTGCATGAATTTCATCCAGTTTGTTGAAAAATAGTTTAAAATGTATGCAGATAGTGTTGGATGGCTACCTCCCACATCCATGTCCGCGGACTGGTTCCCCAATCCGCCGACGGATACGGAAGGTTTTTTACGGGTTGCCATTGAAGATGTCCTAAGGGAATGGAGGGAGTACAAAAAGTTACACATTAGTAATATCAATCCACAGTCAATGCCCGAAAACTGCAGGAAAGAAAACAAAATAAGAAAATAAGATCAATCCATCTTTCTAAGTGTGTTGGATGAATCCATCACATAGAAGCCACCAACACATGAGAAACAGGATGCATCTCGTAAGATTCAAACAAAATATCCTGGTACACTTACGTCCAGATCTGGGGATGAGGAGAAGCTCTCGACCAGCATCGTGCTCGCGGGAGGTTTGTGTCCGAGCCTTGGCTTGGAGCTCGTGGACGCCTCAGTCTCAACGTGCAGATCTCGCTGCTCACAATCGTGGTCGTGGTGATGCTTCTGCTCGATGGGGATGAGGTAGGGCGAGGATGGAGAGCGCTCGCCTGTGTCACACCTGGCCGCTTGGCATGTGTGACTTGGCAACCCTGGGGGAGGGACCCCCCGAGTGTGCGTGTGTGAGTCGCGTGAGCATATAAGCTGGCCGCCTGTGGCTGGTGTGGCAGTTTGAGAATAGGATTTAGGGTTTTCCGTGGGGCAAAGCCTCTCCACGTTTTTCTATATATATAACAATCAACATACAATTACATACATACAGGGTACGTGTACATGACACGCTAGACCTATTTTAACACTCCCCCTCAACCTGAACTTCTACTCTGTACAAGGTTTAGATTGGTACTAAAACGGTCTAGCATCTGTCTGGTGGCTGGTTTAGTAAACACATCAGCCAGCTGATCGTTAGAAGAAATGAATCTGACCTCAAGAGCTCCAGAAGCAACACGCTCACGCACAAAGTGAAAATCAATCTCGATGTGCTTGGTACGTGCATGGAAAACTGGGTTGGCAGTCAGATATGTGGCCCCTAAGTTATCACACCAGAGAACCGGAACACGCTGCTGAGACACTCCAAGGTCTTTGAGTAGTGACTCTACCCAGATGGCTTCAGCAGCTCCATTCGCCAAGGCTTTGTACTCGGCCTCGGTGCTCGACCTCGACACTGTTGGTTGTTTCTTCGAACTCCAGGAAATGAGATTCGGACCAACGAATATGGCAAAACCTCCAGTTGAACGACGATCATCCGGACAACCTGCCCAATCCGCATCAGTGAAGATACTAATGCTAGTAGAGACAACCTTGCGAAATTTCAGCCCTGTGTGCAACGTTCCTTTCACATAGCGTAAAATTCGCTTAACAGCTTCCCAGTGAGCATCCGTTGGCTGTGAGAGAAACTGACACACCTTGTTCACTGCAAATGAAATATCCGGACGGGTGAGTGTTAAATACTGCAGTCCACCAACAACACACTGCGATACCGGAAAGAATCATCGGCACTGAGAAGCCGTCCAGACACTCGTGCAAGCTGCTTGGAAGTAGACAACGGTGTGGAAGTAGGCCTACAATTCTCCATGCTCACACAGTGTAAAAGATCCAAGGCATACTTCCGTTGAGTCAATGTCATCCCCCCTGAATTGTATGACGCTTCCAGACCAAGAAAATACTCCAACGGCCCAAGGTCCTTAATAGGAAAACTGGCAGCGAGGGCATGAATAAGACCATCAACCGCACGTGGAGAAGATCTGGCAATGACAATGTCATCCACATAGACAAGCATATAGATCTGAACATCACGACAGCGGAAGAAAAACAGAGATGTATCTGCTTTGGAGGCGGAAAATCCCAAAGCGAAAAGACGAGCACTGAGCCGAGCGTACCATGCACGAGGGGACTGCTTGAGCCCATAGAGCGCTCGCTGAAGCTTGCACACATGCGAGGGAAAACGAGCATCCTCGAAACCAGGTGGCTGCTGCATATAGACGTCCTCAGAGAGATACCCATGAAGGAAAGCATTGCTGACATCAATCTGCCGAAGACTCCAACCATGAGAAACAGCCAAGGCAAGAACCAAAAGAACGGTAGCCGGCTTGACAACCGGACTGAAGGTATCACCATAGTCAATGCCAAGCTGCTGTGTGAAACCACGAGCGACCAGACGAGCTTTGTACTTATCAACAGAGCCATCCGGACAGTGCTTGGTCTTGAAGATCCATTTGCTCCCAACAACATTGACACCGCGCGACCGAGGCACAAGAACCCAAGTCTTGTTGTGATGCAGAGCAGTGAGCTCATCAACCATCACGGTACGCCAGGCAGTCTCACGGAGAGCATCATGATGAGAGACAGGCACCGCAAGGAACACACAGCGACGGGGATCATAGCAGATTGTCCGGTCAGTAGGAACAAGAGCACGGTGAGTATGATCGCGGGTGCGGGTAACCATGGTGTGTGCAGGAGCAGCTGGGGGCATCGCGGTCGAGGGTGAAAGTGCGTTATATCGACTAGAGGGGGGGTGAATAGGCGATTTTTATGAAAGTCTTCAAAACGTGGAAGTTATGAAGACAAACAGTAGAGATATTCCTATTACTATGCAGCGGAAGGTAGATTACACTAGGCAAGCCATGGTCAAGTATTCAATAGAGTGAAAGCACATTGACAAACAGCTGCAGTGTAATGAGGATCAGGTAGGAAGATATTATGAAGCCAAACAGATCTTACATTCACGTTGTGAAGACAAAAGATAGAGCAAACATGCAATGACTTCACAATGAGTAACAGTAAGTAAAAAGGAAGTGATGATGAAACCAGTGACTCGTTGAAGACAATGATTTGTTGGACCAGTTCCAGTTGCTGTGACAACTGTACGTCTGGTTGGAGCGGTTAGGTATTTAAACCTTAGGACACACAGTCCCGGACACCCAGTCCTGAACACGCAGCTCAGGACACCCAGTCCTCACCGTATTCTCCTTGAGCTAAGGTCACACAGACCTCGCCTAATCACTCTGGTAAGTCTTCAAGGTAGACTCCCAAACCTTCACAGACTTCGTTCACCGGCAATCCACAATGTCTCTTGGATTCTCAGAACGCGACGCCTAACCGGCTGGAGGATGCACAGTCCTCAAGTGTAATAAGTCTTCAGATCACTCAGACAAGAAGACTTAAGTGATGCCCAATTCTCTCTGGCTCTGGGTGGTTAGGGCTTTCTCCTCGCTAGGAATTCTCTCTCAAAGGCTTCGAGGTGGGTTGCTCTCAAACGACAAAAGCCGTGCACTGAATCTGAGCAGCCAACCGTTTATGGTTGTAGGGGGTGGGCTATTTATAGCCACTAGGCAACCCGACCTGATTTATCCGAAATGACCCTGGGTCACTAAGGAACTGACACGTGTTCCAACGGTCAGATTTCGAACTCACACGGCAACTTTACTTGGGCTACAAGCAAAGCTGACTTGTCCGACTCTGGACAAGATTTGCTCTCATAGTCTTCACTCGAAGACATAGGTTTTTAATTAGGCATCACTTCAGTCGTTCTGACTGGTTCTCTTGGACCCCACTTAATAGTACGGTGGTTCCTATGACTCAACACAAATGAAAGAGAACTACGAAAGATCTAAGTCTTCGAGCTCCATAGGCTTCACGTGGTGTCTTCTCTTGTCATAGTCTTCAATATGAATATCTTCATATACCACCATTGACTTCAATGTCTTCACACATTTTTAGGGGTCATCTCTGGTAGGAAAACCGAATCAATGAGGGACTTCTACCTGTGTTATCCTGCAATTCTCACAAACACATTAGTCCCTCAACTAGGTTTGTCGTCAATACTCCAAAACCAACTAGGGGTGGCACTAGATGCACTTACAATCTCCCCCTTTTTGGTGATTGATGACAAACTAGTTGAAGTTTTCAACGGGGAATATAATCTGTGAAATTTTAAAGGATAAGGAATTGTCTTCATAAGTTGCAAGGGCTCCCCCTGAAGATGTGCATATAAGTAATTTGCTTTTGGAATGCAAATGCACATGGAAGGTTGTACTTGTGGAGATCCACTTCACCTTATGATGACATTCCACTATGCATGTGAAAGTATATGAAGATAATGACATGCATAATGAAAAATGGACGTCTGCAGAATGATCTAAGTGCGGAATTTATCGTCGCACATGCAGAATTTATCTTCGCAAAACAAGGTGGCAAACAAGTAGCAGACGACCATCGAGTTTAAGTGTTACAACTCAAAGAACCAAATGTTGCAAAATGAGAGTTGTAAGCACGAAGCAAAATATAAAGCACCCGCCCATATGGACCCGCTTGAAGACTATCAACCTCATATGCTTCTCCCCCTTTTGTCAGTAAGGACCAAAAAGGTTTGAAGACATAGAGTTTCTACTCGTTCCCATGAGCAGCAGGGTCATTGGTGGTGTTTGGCGGTGCTAAAGAGCTTGGTGCAGAGTCGACGCGTGCTGAAGGAGGTGGCGGTGAGGTAGCATCGTCTTCATCGTCGATAATTCTGGCAGTTACTGTGGCATCAGATGAAGAGAACTCAGAGTCTTCAAGTGATGGAGTTCCTCGCAGCACAGCCCTTCGAGGAGGTGTGGAGTCAAACTTGAATCGCTCTGTGAAGCCATCCTCTTGAAGATCAGCTTCAGAACACATCATCGTGAGTCCCTTCCATGTGCGGCGACAGGTTTCATGTGCAACGAAGGCATTCTTGGTGGCAAGATTTCGAATGCGATTTACATCCACCAAGAGGCTTTTCATCTGACGCTTCAGCCAGTCATGATGCCTATCCTGTTTTTGATGGAGGGCCACAAGAAGCTCTCGGTCATTGAGAACATGAGCGCGCTTCTTGGGTCTTGGAGCAGTTGTGCTGTCAGTGGCTTCAGTGGAAGCAGGGCGAGGTGCACGTGTAGTGCCAGCCAACGGATACACCCGAGAGACTGCTTCAACTCCTTCAATGTTTTGAGTGAAGCTCTGGTGTTCTGCATTCTGAAGACTTAGAGGTTGCTTGGCAGGCTCAGGATAGATGGCTTCAGCAGAGGTATCCACATCAGGCAAGAAGATCCGATGGTTGCGGGCTGAGGGCTGATACGAGATAGCAGAGTGAAGTTTGATCAGCTGCATTACCCAAGGGGCATAGAACTTCAAACCAAACAGATTAGAGCCTGATGCAGCAAGTTGGCGTATGAAGAAGTCCTGTGCATTGAAGCATTTTCCATGAAGGATACAGAATATCAGAGTCTTCATTGCACCCTCGATCTTGGCATTTGGAGAGTGCCCTTTTATAGGCCAGAGAGTTCACCTGATGATGTGATAGATGGTTCTGGGCAGGTACTCAAGGTCTTCAACGAAGAACTCTGTGGGATAAGCAACATCTTGGGGCAATGGCTTCATCATGCTGAGCATTTGACTCATATCAGGTTCTGGCCTCTAAAATATGCTCTCAATAGCTTCAGTATGCAGCTGACAGCCTTGCTCGAAGAGATCGCCAGGAGTGGGCAAGCCAGTGAGCTCAATGATGTCAAATGCATTGGCTTCGTGATGAACGTTGCCAGTCCCCACTCCAGGACCCAAGTCTTCGGATCTCTGTTGTACCCTTTGATGTGAAGTGTGGCATAGAATTGTAGCAACAACTCTTCATTACAATGCTCTTCATCAGTAACAAATTGCAGCAGACCCACTTGCTTGAAGCAATCCAACGCTTCTTCTAGACAGGGCAGACCAGCTATAGCTTCAATGTCAAGGCGCTTGTGTGGGAAGATGCGACCTTGGTTGTACAATATGCATGAGTAGTAGCTTCGCTGAGGATAGCTCCAGAACTGATCTGATGAAATCCTTTCCCTTCAGTAGGGGTTCTTGGAGCTATTGAAGAATGTATTGTCTGCCCTGAAGCCATTGATGTTGAAGGAGCCAGGTGCTGATGCAGGACCTAGGAACCTTGGCAGTCTTGGGATTGGCTTCTGTACCTGAGGCCTGTGCTCAACATGATAGTCAAATTGGGGACCAGCAGCAGACTCAGGAACAGAAGTGTCAGGATCAGTGGCTTCGCTGTCTTCTGATGCTTTTGGTGGGGAGGGCTTCACATTAGCTTCATTGGTAGTTGTGGCAGCCTCACGATTTGCTCCCTCCACTTGACTAGCTGGAGGGTCGGTCACAAGCACGTTCTCCTGGAGAACTGCTTCTTGGTGGGACTGGGAAGTGGCAACTGGTGGTACTTCTTCTTCCACGGCTGATGCAGCCGGAATGTCTTCAGCAGAGACTTGAGGCCTTAGACCTTTGCGAAGCCTGCGGAATGCAGACGACGCCTGTGGAGTTGGAGTGGGCTGGGCCTCATTGTCTTCTTCCTCTTGTGGGCGATATGCCCATGAAGCATCCTGTGCGATTGGCGTCAGTGGACGACCAATGCTGATGAGTTTGCTGTTTTCAAACTGAGGAAGGACTGCACCATCTTCTACATTGTCATGATGACCAATGTCTTCAGCAGCGATGGGGTCAGCTGCTGGAATGTCTTCAGCTTCATGAGCCTCTGTGGAAGCTCATGGACAGTTAGTTGGCGGTCAGCTTCAGGATAGACCATAGAAATGGGTTCAACCATCAAGGGCTCTATGGGAGCAGCCCAATCTTTCTTGGTCTTCCTCTTCTTCTTAGAGGGGGCAGTAGGAGAGGCTTCAGAGTGTTTCCTCTTCCTGGCTTCAGCCTCAACAGTTCTTGTCTTCTTGAGCTCTGAGGCAGTTGACCGGCTCTTTGGCTTTGAGCCAGTCATTGTTGTTGGGAAGATAATCAGAACTGCTTCCTGCATTGGTGCATCGGGTTCAGCTGTAACTGACTTCTTCTTTTTCTTTGCGGCCATCCTGGGGTCGCTGCCAGGACGCCCAAGTGCCTTGCGCTTCTCAGCCTCATTGTAGGCTTGCACACATCTGTCAGCCAGAGTCTTCATGCGCTCACGCGAACCCTGAGCTTCTGCACACTTCTTCTGAAAGTTTTCCTTGAGCTCGTGCATCATTGTCTTGAAGTTCTTCACTTCTTGCACGCTAAGCTTGGCTATATGCTTCTTGAACTGAGCCTTTTCATGGTCAATCTTATGCTTCAATTCAACAATGCGCTGGGTAATAGCAAGTTCTGAAGCAATGGCGCCTTGGAAGGCGACACTGAGGCCGATGGGTAGCTGCAGATCTTCAAAGCTGATGTTTGGCGTGTCAAACCACTCGTCAATGAAGTTGTGGATTATGGTGATATCAAAGAGAGGCAGATTATTGAAGATTTCTGCTTCTTCTTTGCTCTTGATGAGTTGCTCAAGAGCGTCATCTGCAAGATCTTCATCACTTGACAGATCAATGGCGTCGTTGCGCAGAATGGCAGCAGCTGTTAGCTCTTCGCCAGTGTGAGACAGAGGCATCTTGGCCTTCTGGGGCTTGGAGACGCGTGATAAGTCTTCAGACTGCACACTGTCTTCAGGAGGTGCAGTTGCCAATGGCTTCGCCCTTGAGATTTTTGGTGAAGGGGCCGGCTTTGAAGCTTTTGGCTTCTTCAACCGCTTTGGCTTCGGCACTATAGGCGCGTCATCAGACTCAGTGTCAGCTGCAGGCTCATTCACTGCAGTCCCTTGAACCACGATGTAGGTGATGAGGCCTTCAAGGTTGGCGAAAGGACCGATGACATTGGGTTCTGCATGTCGTGTGCCATCTGCCCTTGGTGATGAGGGACCAGGGTTGAAGTCTAACCCAAACTTCTTCTTGTTCTGCTTCGCTAAGTTTTGGGCAAACTGGAAGTTGCGCTTAAACAGATTGTCGTCATGACACCATAGCAGTGACGACGAGTGTGCATCAGCAGGCTGTGGTCCACAGACCATGCATGGTTAGAAGCCTTGAGCAATGGCTTCATCTCTGGACCTGGGTAGAAGATTCTTGAATAGGATGTCTCCCCACGGTCTTTTGATGACATTTTTCTCAGCATACTCTTGGGTTGTGAAGCGGTATTTGAACCATTGTTCTGCCCAATATCGTCGAATCCATTGGATTCGGGTCTTGCGCTGACTGTAATCCTCTTCAGGATCTATCTTGTACATTTCGGCAAGTTCATCTGGCAGATCTCTGGATGTTCCGCCACGACGCTGTCTGCCCCCTTTCCTTGCTGCTTTCTCTGAAGCCATAAAACTTAACTTGAAAGGCTTCAAGACGTTCAAAGGCTTCAAAGGCTTTCTCTTTCTGGACCAACAGGAACTGGCTTCAGGAGAATTTATGTGATGCTGTAAGAATTCTGCAAATGAATGCAGACTATGAGAACCAAAGGATTCTCCCACGGACATGTACCTGTGACAGCATTAAGGTGCGAGGGAAGGGGAAGAGGTCATATGCATTCTCAAAAGATTTTGAAGATAAATCAGTTTAGAAGACATTGACCTCATCGTGCGAAGACATTCACTCATAGATAAGAAGTTGGTTCCAGATTTGTACGAACCCACAGATCAGTACAAGTGAGGAATCTAACTACTTTGTGAAGCACAAGTGAATATACTAGGCATGTTATGAGATGCAGTTTGAGAGAGATCTAACTTGTGTGAATAGAAACTTCTTATGGTAGAAAGTGACAAAGCCATAGGATCAAAAGGGACCGTAAAAAGAAGTTTTATTTACCACACTGGGAACTGCTAGACGGAGTGGGAGATGAGGCCGAGCAGTTCAATCTTCCGCGCCCTAACTTGGCGACGGAGGACACCTACGGCGACGGCGGAGAGGACGATGTCCGCAATCAGCGTGAAGACAGCGTCGGAGAGGTTGCGGCAGCGAAGCGCTTCATCGTCAGCGTCGTCGAGGGCTAGCGGTGGCGCTAGGGTTCGTGCGAGGGTGGAAGAAAGGGATAATGACCGCTGTGAGTGTGTATTTATAGTTACAGGGGCGGCACTGCGCTATTACACAGGTTCCCCTGGTGATTCGCATCTGAGTAACACGTGGCTATCATGCGGAATTTTGGGGGTAGTTCCACGTCCCACGCACGCCTGGATTGTCGGGTGGTCGTTCCTACTTCTCCGGATTTCATGTGGATAAATGAGCATTGAAAACGGATTTAAGGTTGTCTCTGTGTCTTCTGCTGACAAGGACGCAGAGAAGACATTCGACAGTTTCAATAGAGTGCATATGACTTGGAGAGATAGAATTTGAGATAGAAAGCATAGAGAGGTTAGGGTCCGATCACATTCACTTAGTTCAAAAGATTCAAACAAGAAGACATAGCTATAAGTGAATGCTGTAGAGGACAGAACACTAGTGTATATATATATATATATATATATATATATATATATATATACAATCAACATAGTGAAGATAATCATGAAGACATGTTGAGATTGAAGCCAAACCAAATGTGAAGACATTGTAAGGTAACGCCATGAGTGAAACACTTCAAAATAGAACGTTTGGTGGTGGCGTTACCCACCGTATAGGAAGTATTAGACCCAGACACGGCGCACAATTATCATGGCGCTCCGAAGTCAAATTCCACATTAATGTATTCACACTTAGAATGTATGTCTTCATTGATTGAAGATATACGTTACTTCGTGTGTTGCACATCTAAGTCATTAATATGCATAAGTGTTAGGATGTGTGCCTGATCACAGGACATTTGAGGATTCCAGGATAGTTAGCTCACATCGTAACTTGCAAAATCTCTTCTCATCCAAGGGCTTGGTGAAGATATCTGCCAATTGCTCTTCAGTGTTGACGTGTATGATATCAATATCTTCCTTCACAACATGATCTCTGAGAAAGTGATGACGAATTTCTATGTGCTTTGTCTTCGAGTGCTGAACTGGGTTGTTGGCAATCTTGATGGTGCTTTCGTTGTCGCGGTAAAGTGGCACTTGCTTCAGATGAATGCCATAGTCCTTGAGAGTTTGCTTCATCCACAGAAGCTGAGCGCAGCAAGATCCAGCAGCAATGTATTCAGATTCAGCAGTGGATAGGGATACACAGTTCTGCTTCTTTGAAGACCAACATACAAGTGATCGTCCCAGAAAGTGACATGTGCCTGATGTAGACTTCTGATCAACCTTGTCACCAGCATAATCAGCATCCGAGAATCCAACCAGATCAAACTCTGAGCCCTTTGGATACCATAACCCTAGAGTTGGGGTGTGAGCCAAATATCGAAGAATTCGCTTCACAGCTAAGTGATGCGACTCCTTTGGTGCCGCTTGAAATCGAGCACACATGCAAACACTAAGCATAATATCTGGCCTAGATGCACATAAATAAAGCAAAGAACCAATCATGGAGCGGTATACCTTTTGATCGAACTCTTTACCATTGTCATCGGGACCCAGGTGATGTTTGGCTGGCATTGGTGTTGTGAAGCCTTTGCAGTCTTGCATACCAAACTTCTTCAGGCACTCTTTGAGATACTTCTCTTGAGATATGAAGATGTCGT
This sequence comes from Triticum aestivum, assembly GCF_018294505.1. Taxonomy (NCBI): domain Eukaryota; kingdom Viridiplantae; phylum Streptophyta; class Magnoliopsida; order Poales; family Poaceae; genus Triticum; species Triticum aestivum. The sequence continues at coordinate 608,951,774 of NC_057797.1, forward strand.
TGTGTTGTTGTCGTATTTGAAGACCGAGGAAGAACTTCAGCTCCCCCATCATAGACATCTGATACTGCTCTTGCATCATATAGCCAAACTCTTCACTGTACTTCTGATTGGTGCAGCCGAAGATAATGTCATCCACATATATTTGGCACACAAACAGTTCACCATCATATGTCTTCGTGAAGAGAGTGGAATCTAGGGAACCAGGTATAAAGCCTTTGCTCTTCAAGAAGTATTTGAGTGTGTCATACCAGGCCCGAGGGGCTTGTTTGAGGCCATACAGTGCCTTGTTGAGCTTGTATACCATGTCAGGATGTTTTGGATCTTCAAACCCAGGCGGTTGTGCAACATACACTTCTTCTTCAATCTTGCCATTGAGAAAGGCACTCTTCACATCCATTTGATATAGAAGTATGTTATGATGATTTGCATAGGCCAGCAGTATATGTATGGCTTCAAGTCTAGCCACAGGAGCAAATGTTTCATCGAAATCAATGCCTTCCACTTGAGTATATCCTTGAGCAATGAGACGAGCTTTGTTTCTGACAATTTGACCATGCTCATCTTGCTTGTTGCGGTATATCCATTTGGTGCCTATTATATTGTGCTTCCGTGGATCAGGACGCTTAACCAGTTCCCATACATTGTTCAGCTCAAACTGTTGAAGCTCTTCTTGCATAGCTTGAATCCATTCAGGTTCCATGAAGGCTTCTTCAACTTTCTTGGGTTCTGTAATTGAGACGAATGCGAAGTGCCCACAGAAATTTGCCAGTTGAGTTGCCCTTGAACGAGTGAGTGGACCAGGTGCATTGATGCTGTCAATTATTCTCTCAATCCGCACTTCATTGGCAACACGAGGATGCATAGGGCGAAGACTTTGCTCTTGCTGATCTGTGTTGTTGTTAGGAGGAATGTCTTCAGGCTGAGCATTGTCTTCATGTGGATCAGGTGCTGAGATGATAAGTTCTTCTTCAGGATGAGCTTCAGAAGGTATAATCTCTCCAGTTCCCATTAGCTTGATTGATTCACTAGATGGAACTTCATCTAGCACATTTGGCAGTTGCTCTCTTTGTGAATCATTGGTCTCATCGAACCGCACATCCACTGTTTCAACCACTTTGTAATGAAAGAGATTGAAGACTCTGTAGGAGTGCGAATCCTTTCCATATCCAAGCATAAATCCTCATGTGCTTTTGGTGCAAACTTTGAGGTGTGGTGTGGGTCCTTGATCCAGCACCTTGCGCCAAATACTCTGAAGTAACTGACATTTGGCTTCTTGCCAGTTAGGAGTTCATAAGATGTCTTGTTCAGAAGCTTGTGAAGATAAACACGATTGATTGTATGGCATGTAGTGTAAATGGCTTCAGGCCAGAATTTTCTTGGAGTCTTGTATTCATCTAGCATCGTTCTGGCCATCTCAATGAGTGTTCTGTTCTTGCGTTCGACGACGCCATTCTGTTGTGGCGTGTACGGGGCTGAGAATTCATGTGTGATGCCCAAGGTATCAAGATATGTATCAAGTCCAGTGTTCTTGAATTCAGTGCCATTGTCACTTCTGATGTGCTTTATCTTGGCGCCATAATTGTTCATAGCTCGATTGGCGAAGCGTCTGAAGACATCCTGCACTTCAGTCTTGTAAAGGATTATGTGCACCCAAGTATATCTAGAGTAATCATCAACAATGACAAAGCCATAGAGGCAAGCAGTAGTGGTAAAAGTTGAGTAGTGAGTGGGACCAAAAAGATCCATGTGAAGCAGTTCGAAGGGTCGAGTAGTGGTCATGATTGTCTTCGAGGGATGTTTTGCCCTCGTCATGTCACGCCCTCGATGCGGCTATAGCTCCCACGTGTTGAGGCACGACTTAGAGACATAACCGCATTGAAGACAATGTCGCAAGTTAGGAAATCATCACAAACATCCCATGTAATATAAATAATAAGGGGAGATATATAGTTGGCTTACACTTGCCACGTCACAACAAAGTACATAAATAACATCCATCAAACAAACACTCATGGCCCGACTACGGCGCCAAAATGGAAAAGAACCCAACATGCGACAAGGCCCTGATCGAACCCCAACTAGGCACCACTACTGATCATCCGGAAACGACACATAGTAACGCTGCGAATCCTCGTCGAACTCCCACTTGAGCTCGTAATCGTCACCTGGAGCGGAAACACCTGGACCTGCATCTGGAGTTATAGTATCTGTGAGCCATAGCGACTCAGCAATCTCGCACCCTCGCGATCAAGACTATTTAAGCTTATAGGAAGGACAAGGCAATATATGTGGAGCTGCAGCAAGCGACTAGCTTATATGGTGGCTAACTTATACGCAAAAGAGAGCGAGAAGAGGAGGCAAAGCGCGAGCGAGAATCTAGAAGAACAACCTGCGCAAGCATAACGCCAACACCGTGTCCACTTCCCGGACTACGCCGAGAAGGGGCCATCACGGTAACACACACGGTTGATTCATTTTAATTGACTTTAGTTCAAGTTATCTACAACCGGACATTAACAAATTCCCATCTAACCATAACCGCGGGCACGGCTTTCGAAAGTTCAATCCCTGCAGGGGAGTCCCAACTTAGCCCATGACAAGCTCTCACGGTCAACGAAGGAATAGGCCTCCACCACAGACACACCGATCAGACTCGGTATCCCGGTACAACAAGACGATTCGACAGGTTAAAACAAGTCCAGCAACACCGCCCGAATGTGCCGACAAATCCCGATAGGAGCTGCACATATCTCTTTCTCAGGGCACACTCAGATGAGACATCCTACGAGTAAAACCAGCCCTCAAGTTGCCCTGAGGTGGCCCCGCAGTCTACTCGGTCGGACCAACACTCAGAGGAGCACTGGCCCGTGGGGGTGCTAAAATAAAGATGACCCTCGGGCTCCGGTAACCCAAGGGAAAAGAGGCTAGGTGGCAAATAGTAAAACCAATGTTGGGCATTGCTGGAAAAGCTTTAATCAAGGCGAACAATCAAGGGGTTCCCATTATAGCCCAACCGCGTGAGGGACGCAAAAATCCGGGAACATAACACCGATATGACGGAAACTAGGGCGGCAAGAGTGAAACAAAACACTAGGCGAGAGGCCGAGCCTTCCACCCTTTACCAAGTATATAGGTGCATTAAGATAACATAGCAATATAATGATATCCCAACAAGTAAATAAATGGTTCCAACAAGGAACGGCTCCAAACTTCACCTGCAACTAGCAACGCTATAAGAAGGGGCTGAGCAAAGCGGTAACATAGCCAATCAATGGTTTGCTAGGACATGGTGGGTTAGAGGTTCAACATGGCAATTGGGAGATTGACAAGAAAAAGGTAGGCATCGTAGTATTGGCATAGCAAAGAGCGAGCAAACTAGCATAGCAAAGATAGTAGTGATTTCGAGGGTATGATCATCTTGCCTGCAAAGCTGTCAGAGTTGACTGGATCCTCAAAAGCAAACTCAACGGGCTCCTCATTAGCGAACTCGTCTCCCGGCTCTACCCAAACAACACAAACAAGCAACAAGGATACAATCAACCACGTGCAAGGACAAGCAATAAGATGCAAAGATGATATACTATGCGGGATGCGATGCGGGATGCAAAATGCAAGACGTGACAGGAAATGCATGAACCTGGCCTCAACTTGGAAAACCAAGTGTGCCACTGGATAGAGGGGATGAAATCGCTTGAAAACGATATAAAGATCATTGGAATCGGAATTACGGTTTGGAAATGGCAAGCGTTTTACGGAAAGAACCGGTCTGCGATTTACAGCAAGTAGGCATCTAAATGCAACGAAATGAACATGCTACAGCCACCAAACATGACAAAAAAAACATGGCAGGGATGTACTCAAGATGCTTAACAAAACACTAGCACTGAGCCACGGTCAAATTCATCCATTAAGAGGTTCAAACAAGCATGGAAAAAACGAATAAGCAAAACAGATTTCAGACTTGGTGAAATTAACACTAGTCTGAAATTTCAGACCACGATGCTCTCTTCGGAGCAGCAAAACGACATGATACAAGACCTGAACATGACAAGTAAGAACATGGCATGGAGCTACTCAACAATCTTAACAAAACACCCAAAGTGACCTGGGGTCAAAAGAGATCACAAAATACTCTAACGAGCACACGAACATAGATGAAACACAATCAGATTTCAGACTTAGTGAAATCTGAGACATGCTGAAATTTAACTCAGGAAGGCATGTAAACGAGCTCGGTGCACTCACTATGGTGCAAGTCATGGCAAGGCAAGCATACATCCATTAAGAAGGCACAAAATGCTAGCCAGACATGGCAAGAACAAAGGCATGGCATGCATGGATCAACTACAATAGCTCCGGCAAAATCGCAAAAGAGTTAACGATCTGCCCAAATACACAACGATGCAAAAGTAGAGCTCGATTGAATCAAGCTAGGCTGCACCAAACTAGCAAGTAAAGACGTGGATGGATAGATCACAACAAGCTTAACAAAACTCCTTTACTGATCATCCTCAAAAGAGGCACGGATCTTTAGGAAACAAGCTGAACATATGGCATCGTGAACTAAATAATCCCAGACTTAGTGAAAATCACTAAGTCCCTGAAAACAGATTTCCCGGGTGCCTCACTTTGCAAGCTTGCACAAGTCACCACACACATCCTAAAAATGCATGGGTTGCACCTCTGGAAAGAAGATAAAATGCTTAACAAATCATATCAAGGACTCACAGGCATATCATGCACGGATTAATCATGGCAAAAATGACAAAAGTCTATGATGAACTAACGGATCTGACATTTAACTCACGAAGCCTCCTTCTAGCAGCATTTTGGGCATCAAGATGAACTCAAATGAAAATGATGCAATGGAATGAAATGATGTACTCATCGAGGCGAACATTTTGATATACTATATGTTCAAAACGGAGCAACGGATGCGGAGATATGGCAGGTCAAAGTTTGCATAAAATTAGGTTTTCGGGAGGAGAAAGTCAACCGAGGATCCTCAGATCTGGATCTGGATCTAAGTGCACGCAAAACGAGGTTGGCCGGAACAGTAGCTTGGGTCGCCGGAAATGTCGCCGGTGGCCAGAGTTGGACTTGCCAGGCGGAGGAGGGAGCCGGACGACGAGGGGGCGCCGGGGTGAGATGGAGGAGGGAGCGGGCGGCCGGCTCGGGCGGCGTTGGTGCCCGCGGCGGCGGCGGCGAGGCGTAGGCGGTGGCGTTCCGGCGAGGCGGCGGCGGCAACCGGGCGCGGTGGCGGCGGCCCGCGGGCGAGGAGGCGGCGGAGGGAGGCGCGGAGCGCGACAGAAGGCGATGGGCTCGCGGGGGCCCGATCCGGGCCTCCCGGGCCGGCGGCGGCGACGATGTGGACCGGGGGCGCAGGCGAACCCCGGCGCGGCACGTGGCGGCGGACTGGCGGTACGGACGTGTCCGTCGGCGGGAAAAATGTCCGGCGGCGCGCGGATCCCTTTTTTTTGGACTAGGGTTGGACGGGGAAGAAGATCTGAATTTGGAGGGGGGGGGTATTTATAGGCATAAGTGGAGGTAGGAGAGTCCAAATGTCGGCCACGCGTTCGTGATCGAACGCTCTAGATGATGGAGCTGAGTTTGGTGGGTTTTGGGCCAATTTGGAGGGGTGTTGGGCTGCAACACACACGAGACCTTTTCGGTCCCTCGGTTAACCGTTGGAGTATCAAACGAAGTCCAAATGATACGAAACTTGACAGGCGGTCTACCGGTAGTAAACCAAGGCCGCATGACAAGTCTCGGTTCAATCCGGAAATGTTTAATCCCCACACACGAAAGAAAGCTAGAAATGACCACCGGAGGAGAACGAAGCGCCGGAATGCAAAACGGACAACGGGGAAAATGCTCGAATGCATGAGATGAACACGTACGCAAAAGCAATGCACATGATGACATGATATGAGATGCATGAAAAACGAAAACAACCCACGGAGGCAAAGACCCGAACCCGAGAAATAAATATAAGTTAACGCCGGAAACGGCAAGAGTTGGATACAAATTTGGAAAGTTATATCTGGGGCGTTACACGTCATCTTCCCTGCTTCACAGGCACCGCATAAGTGATCTTTCTTGAACTTGACGCCCTCGATGCCTATGACATGCTTCTTCTTTGCAAGGGTGTGGAGGTTCCTCATGCCAGCATGCCCAAGCCTCCGATGCCAAAGCCAGCATTCTGAAGCTTTTGCCAGAAGACATGCTGCAAGCTGTGGCCCTGCTGAGAAATCTACCACATACAAATCATCTTTCCGATACCCTTCAAACACTAGAGACTTGTCAGATTCCATTAGTACCAGGCAACTATATTTTCCAAATATTACAATCATGTTCAAATCGCAAAGCATTGAGACAGACATTAAGTTGAAGCAAAGGGATTCAACAAGCATGACTTTATCCATGTGTTGATCCCTCGAGATTGCAACTCTACCTAGACCCAATACCTTACTTTTACCAGTGTCAACGAATGTGATGTGGCTCTTGTCGGATGGACGTAAGGTTGAGTCCATAAGAAGGCTTCTTTTGTCGGTCATGTGATTTGTACACCCACTGTCAATAATCCATTCTAAAGACGTTGGTGTCGTACCCTACAGTACAGTTAGGGGGATAGGCTTCACGAAGAGTATTGTGAAGCAGAAACATTTGACGAACCAGTGGGTTATGAAAACTTAGATCCAGATTAGGACTAATAGGGAGAGTAGCATGCGATTCAGGAATGACGTACATAGTGATGCCATTCGGGCATTTGATCTTGCGCCCTACAAGATTTTTAAGGTCCCCAGCAATAGCGTCAGAAGATTTTGGTTTTCTGCTGGAGACCTTTCCCTGCAAAAGAGAGTTAAGCTTTCTTAGCCACCCACATCTTCAGGGGTGGCTTAGAAGCAATAAGTCTAAGTGCAGCATCTGAGAATTTTGGCTTTGGAGCCCTAGCAAATAGTCTAGCAGGTGGACAATAGTACTCATAAGAATAGGCAGAATAGTTCTTGGTCATATGAACATGGCAGTTTGATGAACCACTCTCATATTCATATGCCTGAGTATGGTTTCCCTGCAAAACATTTGCGTTAGTGCGACTCAGGTGAGTGCTCTTTCTGTATGAAGCCGTTGGACCGTATGAAGCCTTTGGTTTGAGGTTTGTCTTCTTCATGTGAGGTGTCATGAAGACATTCACAGGAAGATTTTCCAGACACCTTTTTGGAACCCAGATCTTCTTCATAGGCGGTCCATTCCTGCAGTTAGTACCAATGTACCTGGCAAACACTTCACCATTCTGATTCTTAAACAGTACATAGTTTGCATCAAAGGATTCATCAATAATAATGGGGTTAGCACAAGTGAAGCCAGATAGATTGGATGGATCTGCTGAAGGTTCCTTTGCAGCAACCCACATGGTTTTGGGGTACTGCTCAGGTTTCCAGTAAGAGCCATCTGCATTCATTTTCCTTACGAACCCAACACCCTCTTTCCTAGGGTTTCGGTTCAGAATCCGCTTCTTGATGACATCACATAATGTCTGATGCCCTTTAAGACTTTTGTACACCCCTGCTTCAAGCAATGTCTTCAACCTAGCATTCTCATCAGCAATAGCGGTGGTATCCTCAGCAGAGGGGTTAGTTACCACATCAACAGTTGAAGATATTGCAACAGCAGTAGCAGTGGAACATTCAGCAATAGAAGTAGCATTATCACGCTCAATGCATTTAAGACATGGTGGTTCAAATCCTTCCTGAGCGGAACTGATCTGTTTGGCACGAAGTGACTCGTTTTCCTTTTGAAGATCTTCATGACCCGCTCTCAATTTCTCAAGATCTTGCTTCCTTTGAAGATAATCCTAGGAAAGCTTTTCATGAGTTGTTGAGAGAGTATCATGACGATCTTCAAGTTCCTGATACTTAACGTGAAGATTTTTTATGTCTTCAATTAAGGATTCATATCGAGTCATTTCAGCACCCAACAGATCATCACTTCTGTCTAACAGTTTTTGAATATGTTCCATAGCTTTCTGTTGTTCAGTTACAATTTTAGCAAGTGTTTTGTAGCTGGGTTTCGAACCACAATCAGAGTCATCGTCGCTAGATGTTTGATAGTGAGTAGTGCGTGTGTTTACCTTGGCACCGCATGCCATGAAACAGTAGGTAGGAGCGGAGTAGTCCTTGTCATTTGCATCGGTGTTGGTGATGAAGTCATTGTCTTCAGTGTTGAAGATGGACTTGGCGACGTATGCTGTAGCCAGACTTGCAATGCCAGAATCAGACTCCTCCTCAGACTCCACCTCTGCCTCCTTAGAAGCGGACTCCTCCTCTGAATCCATTTCCTTGCCAACAAACGCACGTGCCTTGCCAGATGAGCTCTTCTTGTGTGATGAAGACTTTGAGGAAGACTTGGAAGAAGACTTTGAGTATTTCTTCTTCTTCTTGTCGTCAGAGTCATATTCCTTGCTCTTCTTCTTCTTTCTGTTCTCATTGTCCCACTATGGACACTCAGAGATGAAGTGTCCAGTTTTCTTGCACTTGTGGCATGTTTTCTTCTTGTAGTCATGAGCAGAAGCTTCATCATTCCTTGAGCTTGATCGTGAAGCCTTTCTTCTTGGTGAATTTTTGGAACTTCTTCACAAGCATTGCAAGTTCCCTTCCAATGTCTTCAAGATCATCAGAACTGCTATCAGATTCTTCTTCAGATGAGGAAACAACTTTTGCCTTCAAGGCACGAGTTCGCCCATAGTTTGGACCGTAGATATCTCTTTTCTCAGAAAGCTGAAACTCATGTGTGTTGAGCCTCTCAAGTATGTCAGACGGATCGAGTGTCTTGAAGTCAGGACGTTCTTGTATCATCAGGGTTAGGATGTCAAACGAACTATCAAGTGATCTCAGCAGCGTCTTGACGACTTCATGTTTGGTGATCTCATTGGCGCCGAGGGCTTGAAGCTCATTTGTGATGCCAGTGAGTCGGTCAACTGTGTGTTGGACATTATCATTGTCATTTCGCTTGAAGCGGTTGAAGAGGTTGCGAAGAACACTGATTCTCTGATCTCTCTGGGTTGAGATGCCTTCATTGACCTTGGAGAGCCAGTCCCAGACCAGCTTGGATGTCTTCAAAGCACTCACACGGCCATACTGTCCTTTGGTCAGATGACCACAGATGATATTCTTGGCAGTAGAGTCTAGTTGAACGAATTTCTTGACATCAGCAGTAGTGACACCTTCTCCAGCCTTGGGAACGCCGTTCTCGACGACATACCATAGGTCGACGTCAATGGCTTCAAGATGCATGCGCATCTTATTCTTCCAGTAGGGATATTCAATTCCATCGAAGACGGGGCACGCAGTGGAGACTTTGATTATCCCTGCAGTCGACATAGCTAAAACTCCAGGTGGTTAAACCGAATCACACAGAACAAGGGATCACCTTGCTCTGATACCAATTGAAAGTGCGTTATATCGACTAGAGGGGGGGTGAATAGGCGATTTTTATGAAAGTCTTCAAAACATGGAAGTTAGAAGACAAACAGTAGAGATATGCCTATTACTATGCAGCGGAAGGTAGATTACACTAGGCAAGCCATGGTCAAGTATTCAATAGAGTGAAAGCACAGTGACAAACAGCTGCAGTGTAATGAGGATCAGGTAGGAAGATATTATGAAGCCAAACAGATCTTACATTCACGTTGTGAAGACAAAAGATAGAGCAAACATGCAATGACTTCACAATGAGTAACAGTAAGTAAAAAGGAAGTGAAGATGAAACCAGTGACTCGTTGAAGACAATGATTTGTTGGACCAGTTCCAGTTGCTGTGACAATTGTACGTCTGGTTGGAGCGGCTAGGTATTTAAACCTTAGGACACACAGTCCTGGACACCCAGTCCTGAACACGCAGCTCAGGACACCCAGTCCACACCGTATTCTCCTTGAGCTAAGGTCACACAGACCTCGCCCAATCACTCCGGTAAGTCTTCAAGGTATACTCCCAAACCTTCACAGACTTCGTTCGCCAGCAATCCACAATGTCTCTTGGATGCTCAGAACGCGACGCCTAACCGGCTGGAGGATGCACAGTCCTCAAGTGTAATAAGTCTTCAGATCACTCAGACAAGAAGACTTAAGTGATGCCCAATTCTCTCTGGCTCTGGGTGGTTAGGGCTTTCTCCTCGCTAGGAATTCTCTCTCAAAGGCTTTGAGGTGGGTTGCTCTCAAACGACAAAAGCCGTGCACTGAATCTGAGCAACCAACCGTTTATGGTTGTAGGGGGTGGGCTATTTATAGCCACTAGGCAACCCGACCTGATTTGTCCGAAATGACCCTGGGTCACTAAGGAACTGACACGTGTTCCAACGGTCAGATTTTGAACTCACACGACAACTTTACTTGGGCTACAAGCAAAGCTGACTTGTCCGACTCTGGACAAGATTTGCTCTCATAGTCTTCACTCGAAGACATAGGTTTTTAATTAGGCATCACTTCAGTCGTTTTGACTGGTTCTCTTGGACCCCACTTAACAGTATGGTGGTTCCTATGACTCAACACAAATGAAAGAGAACTACGAAAGATCTAAGTCTTCGAGCTCCATAGGCTTCATGTGGTGTCTTCTCTTGTCATAGTCTTCAATATGAATATCTTCATATACCACCATTGACTTCAATGTCTTCGTACATTTTTAGGGGTCATCTCTAGTAGGAAAACTGAATCAATGAGGGACTTCTACCTGTGTTATCCTGCAATTCTCACAAACACATTAGTCCCTCAACTAGGTTTGTCGTCAATACTCCAAAACCATCTAGGGGTGGCACTAGATGCACTTATAGAGGGAGCGGGACTCCCCTCGATAGAGGGCAACGCGAGCTGCGGTGGCGATGGCGGAGCATCATCCTCGAGCACAAGGGCGGGGGACGCCACGTCACCACGCGGCAAGGAGGCCGTAGAGGAGCCGGGTGAAGCGGTCGTGTCCGTGGACGGGCCGGTCGGGCTGGGCGAGGCGGTAGCCGATGGGCCAGCCAGGCCGGGCGAGGCGACGACCGAGCCGGGCGAGGCGACGACCGAGCCGGGCGACGCGGGACCCGAGCCAGGCGACGCGGGAGCCGATGGGGAGACGTGCATGTCCCATGCACGTCGATCGCCAGGGAGGGCTGCGCGACGGCCACGTGAGGGCGGCAGGCAGAGGGCGTGCATGCGCCATGCACGTGGAGCGCCGGAGAGAGCGGAGCCGAAGAATCCTGCACATGAGCAACAGTGCCTAGAACAGGCGGGTCAGTAGACAAATAGGACAAGTCGTATTTGCGCATATGGTCACCCGTAGCCGGTTCAGTGGTAGGAAAAGAGAGAACATCAGCCAAAGAGGAGACTTCAATAGTGACCCCGGGAGTGGCATAGGGAAAAATAGACTCGTCGAAAACAACATCACGGGAGATGTAGATGCGTCCCGTGGAATGATCAAGACACTTGTATCCCTTATGCATCGGACTATAGCCCAAGAAAACACACATGGTGGATCAGAAAGCAAGTTTGTGTGCATTATATTTACGCAAACTAGGCCAGCAGGCACAGCCAAAAGTGCGAAGGAACTGCTAATCAGGGTGCACCTTAAGGAGTCGATATATGGGTGTATATTGTTGAAGAACAGGTGTAGGCATGCGATTAATGAGATAGCATGCTGTAAGAAAAGCCTCATCCCAAAAACGCAATGGGAGAGAAGAATGAGCAAACAAAGCAATGCCTGTTTCAACAAGATGACGGTGTTTGCGTTCAGCAATGCCGTTCTGCTGAGACATGTGCGGGCAAGACACACGATGAGAGATGCCAGTGCGCTGGAAATAACGATGCAACCGGTGATACTCACCACCCCTGTCAGACTGCACAGCTACGATTTTAGTGTGGAGAAGACGCTCAACATGAGCCTGAAAGGCATAAAATACTTGCTCAACGTCAGACTTATGCTTAAGGAGATAAATCCAAGAGAAGCGAGAGTAATCGTCAACAAAGCTCACATAATATTTATAACCTCCGAAAGAAGCAATAGCTGGCCCCCAAACATCAGAATGAATTAGGCATAGTGGAAACATGATGTGATAAATGATAAGGCAATTGTCGACTTTTAGCACGCTGACAAGCATCACACACAGAAGACTGACGTTCAGAAGAACACACTAAATAATTATTCCTAACAATGTATTTAACAATATTATTCGAGGGATGACCGAGACGCTGGTGCCATTGGGATGGGGTGGTCTTGACGTTGAGGGACACTTGGCGGGTGGAGGATGATGACGCGCGACCAAACGGGATGGGGTAGAGTCCACCATGACATCTACCGTGAAGAAGGATTTTCTTCGTGACCGTGTCCTTGACAAGGAAAAAGAAACGATGAAATTCCACAAAAACATCATTATCAAGGACGAGACGATAAACGGAGAGAAGATTTTGATGAATGTGTGGTAGACGAAGAATATTGCGTAAACGAAGAGAGGAACCGGGTATAGTGGAATGACCAATATGCGAAATAGACAAACCTGCACCATTTGCCACTTGCACTTGATCCTTCCCGCCGTAGCGCTCGTGGAAGTGCATACGATCAAGATCATTCGTCAGGTGGTCCGTCGCATCGCTGTCCAGAATCCAGTGCGGCGGCTCATGGGAGGAGGATGTGGACGCGGAGTTGGCGGCGCGGTGGTCATGATCATAGCGGCTGCGACAGTCGGGGGCCTCATGACCCCAATTCTTGCATAGCTAGCACCGGGGACGCCAGCGGCGGTTGCGACCACCCCCGTTGCCACCTCCGTTTCCTCCTCCATTGCGGCCATTGCCGCCGTTGTTGTTGTTGCGACCAGAGGCGTTGCACTGGCCGTTGCCATAGCCGCCCGAGCCGGGCGGGAGGGAACCGGCGGAGGGGCGGCCGCCGCTCGGGCGACCAGAATCGGAGGCTCGACCGGAAGTGTTGTTGTAGACCAGCCGAGACGCGGCGTTGGCGGAGGACTGCCAATCCTCGTGCTCAGACTGCTGCTGCTGAAGGGCCTCATAGTGGAGAACACTGGAGTAGAACGCGGGGAACGTGATTGGCATGCCCGCGAAGTTCATGGAGGCGGCGATGGGGTTGAACGCCGAACCGAGCCCTGTCAGCATGTAGTCGATGATCTCATCATCGCGAAGAGGAGAGCTGGCGGCGTCCATCGAGTCAGCGAGGGCTTTGACCTTCTGCATATACTCGCCGGCGGGACGATCTCCCTTGCGTAGCGCCTGAATCTGGTGCCGGAGGTTGCGCACGCCGGCACTGTTCTTGGCGGTGAACATGGTGTGCACGGCCGCCCAGGCGGCGGCGGCCGATCTGCAGCCAATGAGCTGCGCGGAGATCTCCACGCTCATCGAGCCGAGGAGATGCTCGAGAACCTTCTGATCCAGCGTCCACCATTGCTCGTAGTCGGGGTTGGACATGGTGCGGGCGGCCTTGCCGGTGCCTGTCGTCACGGCCGGCGGCGGTGTAGTGGCCGAGCCGTCGAGGAAGCCGTGGAGGCGAACTCCGGCGAAGTTGGGGAGGGCAAGAGCCCGCCAGAGCATGAAGTTGCTGCGGTCAAGAGAGACCGCGATGGGCGGAAGAACCGGGGTGGGAGCCGTCGCGATGGGTGGGGCGATGACGGGGGTGATCGGGACGAGCGCGGAGGGGGTGGCGAGCGTGAGCGCAGAGGAGGGAGTCATCGTGGGTGCCGGCGCGGTGGACATCGCGGCGACCGCGAAGAAACTGCGGCGGCGGCGGCGGCGGCGGGAGGAGAGGCGGCGGCGGCTAGGGTAGGCTCTAATACCAAGTTTGAGAATAGGATTTAGGGTTTTCCGTGGGGCAAAGCCTCTCCACGTCTTTCTATATATATAACAATCAGCATACAATTACATACGTACAGTGTACGTGTACATGACACGCTAGACCTATTTTAACAGTGGCGTGCGTGATGCAACCAGCTCAAACCTCTCACCCAATCCTTTCTCTGGAAGTAAAGTTCTTCTTCCTCCCCAAGCTTTATCCCTACCTCTCACCTCCCTCTCGATCTCCTCCTCCTCCGTTCATTACAGTTGGTAATCAGAGCCAAAATGGCCCCAAAAGTTTTCTTCCTGTCGAGCTGGTTGTAGATCGGTAACATCCACCACGCCGGTGTGTGCTTCTCCGGCAAGTGCACCCAAAATCCGTCGCGGGGTTCGATCTCTCCCAAGCAAGGCAACTGCGCCCACCAAAGCTTCGGCGGCGACGCGTCAGGTGCTGGCCGCCATGGATGAGGGCAACAGCAGCATCACCAAGATGCTCGAGTCCCTCCTCGCCAAGATGGACGAGTAGAAGGCGATCCACGACAAGCAGATCGAGATTCAGGCCGCCTTCAACCCGCAGATCTCGCAGGACGTGCGCGGACTCACCCGGCAGATCAATCTGACCCAGGCAGACGTCGACGCGACCCGCAAGACGGTGGAGGGCTCTGCATCGCCATCGGGCTCCATCATGGCCGTGCTTCACCAGGCCGCCGCTTCGCAACAACCCCCACCACCGCCCCCGCCACCTCCGCACTCACCGCACGTGGCCGCCAACCCAGGCCGCCCTGGGTCCGCTCACGCGCGCCTCGGAGACTATCGTCCCCCGCTGATTCCAGTGCCTCCGCAGGGCGGATTCGCCGCTCTGGCCGCTGCCCCCTCTCCGACATTGGGCTACAACGGCAACGACTACCACAAGCCATCGAAGCACGATTTCCCTCGGTTCGATGGCTCCGCTCCGTACCTGTGGCTGGATCGCTGCCTGGCGTAATTCGAGCTCTACAAGGTCACACCATACAACTGGGTGGCCACCGCGATGCTCTACATCGAAGGCCAGGCTGCGCACTGGCTGCAGGCATTTCGTCAAACACATCGTGGCATCACCTGGGAAGTTTTCACACCAGCCGTACTGGAGGAGTTCGGCGCCGACCAGTTCGAGGTGGTCATGCACAAGCTACTACAACTTCGCCAGACTGCCACTGTCGCCGAGTACCGCGCGGTGTTCGACGAGAAAATGTACCACCTGCTCGCACTCGACCCGTCCATCAACACCAAGTTCTTCGTCACCCAGTTCATTCTGGGCTTGAAGGACGAGCTACGCGCTCCTGTGCGGCTACAAGCGCCCTCGAGCATCACCAGGGCGTCTGTGTTGGCGCGCATCAAAGAGGAGGAACTGGGCACAACCCGGGCGCGCCCACGCATTACGCCAGCGGGCCGGCCCCCACCGGCATCGACTCCACCACAGCCGCGGGTGGCCGCGCCCAACCGCGCCCCAATAGATGACTTCGCACGCGAATGACAACTTCGTGACTACCGCCGCGCAAACAACTTGTGCTTCAGGTGCGGCGACCGGTACTCACGAGAGCACCGGTGCGCACAACCTGCTCAGCTGCTCACCATCAGCATCGGCGATCACGGGGAGGTGCTCTCTGATGACACCATCCACGCCTTGCAACTTCTCGACGACCCCGGGCCAGCAGCGCAGCCACCTGCTCCTGCTGGGGACGCACCCGAATGTTGCCTCCTCTCGTCGCATGCTCTGGACGGCACGGACTCGGCGACCATGATCCGCCTGCGGGCACTGGTGGGCAATCAGGTCATGTTGCTCCTCCTTGATCCGGGCAGTTCGCACAACTTCGTTAACAAGTCATTCGTCGATCGCCTCGACTAGCCGACGGAAGAGATGCCGCGGGTGGACGTGCGCGTTACCAACGGTGGCCGTCTCACTTGCAATGGTATCATGCACGAGATCAAGTGGTGGATGTAGGGGCACACGTTCGCCACACCGATGTGCGAGTTGGACATTGGCGCCTACGACGGCATCCTGGGCATGGACTGGCTCGCCCAGCACAGCCACACCATGACGTGCCACTGGCAGGACTAGTGGGTCAAGTTCACCCACGATGGTGAAGAGGTCACACTCCGGGGCGTGCCCACAAAAGCGTCCACTACCCTCAAGGCGATCAAACCCGATGAGCTGATTAAGATGATCGCGGGCAACGACGTATGGGCCATTGCCATGGTGGATGCGTGCGGGCGCGCACCGCCACCCCGGCGTAAGTGTGCCAGCCAGACGCCCCTTGCTGATCTCCTGGAGGAGTTCGCCGACGTGTTCGCGACGCCGCAAGGGCTTCCTCCGCACCGCCAGTACGACCACGCCGTCACGCTGGTCAAGGGCGCGGTCCCCGCGAACTAGCGCCCATACTGTTACTCGCCGCTCCAGAAGGATGAGATCGAGCGTCGGGTCAAGGAGATGCTGGACGCCGGCGTGATCACACATAGCGTGTGCCCGTACGCCGCGCCGGTCCTGCTGGTCCAAAAGAAGGACGACACCTGGCGGTTCTGCATCGACTATCGCCGCCTCAATGATGCTACCATCAAAAACAAGTTCCCTCTGCCTATCATCAGCGAGCTGCTCAACGAATTGGCTGGCGCTGCGGTCTTCTCCAAGCTAGACCTGCGCACTGTCTACCACCAGATCAAGATGCGCGAAGAGGATGAGTACAACACGGTGTTCAAGACGCACCACGGACACTTCCAGTTCAGGGTCGTGCCGTTCGGCCTCACGAACGCGCCGGCCACGTTCCAGTGCCTCATGAATGCAATCTTCAGTAATTATGTGCGCAAGTTTGTGATCATCTTTCTAGATGACATTCTCGTCTTCAGTGAGACCATGGAGGAGCACCTGGAGCACCTACGCATGGTCTTCGAGCTCCTTCGCGCACACTAGCTCTATGTCAAGGAGTCCAAGTGCACGTTCGTTGCCGATCACATCGACTACCTCGGCCACATGATCTCCAAGGAGGGCGTGGCCACGGACAAGGAGAAAACGAGTGCGATGGAACAGTGGCCGACGCCGACAAACACCACCGAGCTGCGCGGTTTTCTAGGTCTCACCGGCTACTACAGAAAATTCGTGCCGCACTACGGCATCATCGCCAAGCCACTGACACAGCTGCTCACCAAGAAAGGCTTTTCCTGGACGGAGCAAGCTCAAGCGGCCTTCGATTGACTCAAGACGGCGATGGTCACCACGCCAGTGCCCGCGCTCCCCGACTTCGACAAGCCGTTCTCGATCGAGACGGACGCGTGCGACACCGGGGTGGGCGTGGTGCTCGTCCAGGAAGGCCACCCGGTCGCCTACTTCAGCAAAGCCCTGGGAGTGTGCAACCAGCAACTCTCGACATACGAGAAGGAATTTCTGGTAGTGATGATGGCTATCGAAAAATGGCGCCCGTACCTGCAGCGCGGCCCCTTCGACATCCTCACGGACCACAAATCCATCTACAACTTGGGCGAACAGCACCTGGAGACCGAGCTGCAACGCAAGGCCATGGCGAAATTGGTGGGGCTGCAATTCAGGTTCCAGTACAAGCGCGGACTCGACAACGGAGCGGCCGATGCCTTGTCGTGCGTCGGCAAGCAGCTCGACATCGCCGCGCTCTCGACGTGCCAGCCGGCCTGGATGCAGGAAGTGCTCAACTCCTACTCCACGGACCTAGACGCACAAGATCGCCTTCAGAAGCTTGCCCTGGCCAGTCCGGACGACGACGGCTACGAGCTGCATCGCGGCGTCATTCACCGACAGGGGTGCCTATGGATCGGCTCCAACGCCGTGCTCCGCACCAAGCTCATCGCCGCGCTCCACAACAGCGTGGTGGGTGGCCACTCAGGCGCCACGGTGACTTACCAGCGCGTGCGCAATCATTTCGAGTGGCGCGGGCTCAAACGTGACGTCAAGGAATTCGTGCAGCAGTGCGCGATCAGTCGGCAGGCGAAGCACGATCACTGCAAGCCGGCAGGACTACTGGCACCTCTTCCGGTGCCGACCGCACCGTGGGAGGATCTCACGATGGATTTCGTGGAAGGGCTGCCTTTGTCGGAAGGCGCCGACACGATCATGGTGGTGGTGGATCGGTTCACCAAGTTCACCCACTTCATCCCCCTATGCCACCCGTTCCACGCACCGCAGGTGGCGAAGGCATTCTGGGACAATGTAGTGAAGCTCCACAGCATCCCCGCTTCGATCGTCTCCGACCGCGACAAGGTGTTCACCAACAACCTGTGGAAGCAACTGTTCGCCGACGCGGGCACCAAATTGCTCTACTCCACCACGTACCACCCGCAGATGGACGACTAGAGCGAGCGCGTGAACCAGTGCATGGAGATGTATCTCCTGTGCACGGTGCACGATGCGCCGCGCCAGTGGCGTCGCTGGCTGCCCATGGCCGAATTCTGGTACAACTCTACCTTCCATTCCTCGCTCAACTGCACCCCCTTCAAGGCGCTCTACGAGAGGGAGGCCAACCTGGGGGCAATGCCGGCCTAGCCAGTGGACGAGCACGCCGGCGAGGACATGGACTGGGCGGCGCACACAGAGCTCATCCGCGCCCAGCTAGAGCGCGCTCAGCACCTCTTCAAGAAGCAGGCCGACCGCAACCGCACGGAGCGCCAGTTTCAGGTCGACGAGCAAGTGATGTTGAAGCTGCAGCCCTACACGCAGCACTCGGTCGTCAGCAGGCCCTGCGCCAAGCTCGCCTTCAAAATCTTCGGCCCGTACACACTAGTAGAAAACGGGCCTATTGTCCCGGTTCATAAGGGCCTTTTGTCCCGGTTCCTGAACCGGGACTAAAGGGTCGTTACTAATGCCCTGGCCCTTTAGTCCCGGTTCTAACCAGAACCGAGCCAGATGGGCCTCCACGTGGCCTGCGCGCTGAGCCCAGGCCGGAGGGCCTTTGGTCCCGGTTGGTGGCACCAACCGGGACCAATAGACCTCCACGCGTCAGCATTTCTGTGGCTGGGGTTTTTGTTTTTTTTAAAGGGGGGGGTTGGGGGTTTTGGGGGGTTAATTTAGGTATTTCGTATATTGTGTTAGATAGCTAATTAATAGAGAGAAGTGTCCTCTCTTATGTCCGTGCTTGATCGACGCTACGTACTATACATACGTATAGAGAGGACTAGACACGCTAGCTAGATAGTAAGCAAACGAAGGAAATAGAAGATCGTCATGAACATATATGCATACAGAGAGAAGTGATATCGACCACCTCTCCTTCTCCGAGAGATTGGTCGAACAACAAGTTCTCGTATATCTATCCGACACTGCCGGCTACATATTTACATTATCTCTTACAAATATAATGTCCTAAACTACGGACGCATGGTCCACATAGTATTCTCCGTCTTCAGCGATCACGTGGTCAAGAAAGAATGCCGCCAATTCCTCTTGAATTGCTCGCATGCGATCTGGTGCTAGGAGTTCATCCCGCATCCGGAATATCTAATTTGAAGAAGGGGGTCAATACATATATATATGAATGAATGAAACTCAACACAAATGATGGTAATAAAATAAAATTGTGAATATTGTTATTTACGCACTTCATATTGTTCGGCAGAGTAGCCCCGCTCACAGGTCGTGTGGCGGATGGACTCGCAAACATAGTATCCACAGAAATCATTCCCTTGGTCCTGCCACAACCACTTTACAAGAAATAGAGGTCAATCAAACAGATAAGCAAGAATGCCAAATGGTATTGATGAAACTAGCGCTTGAATCAATAGCTAGGAGATGCGTGGAACATGCTACTATAGTACTTACTTTCGGGTGTCTATATTGCAGCTCCTTCGGCAGTCCCAGAGCTTTTTTGGTGAATTTTCTCCAAACCCTGTCAGACAAAGAAAACAATTACTTGATATCAGAAATGAACAAAGTTGCTGATATGGTGGATAATGATCGATTTAACTTACTTCTGGAGTATTTGAGTCATGTCCGCATACTCCTGGGGATCTTTTCGTTTAGAGTCCAAGACAGTTACTACTCCCTGCTCAAGCCTAATCTCTAGGAGAATATAGTGGTACCTGCGCACGCATGCATAACTCATCAACTACATTACTATAACCTGGACTAATATATAAGGGAAACCGAATATGCACAAGACAGTAACACTCACTTGAAGTTGTAAGGAAAGAGTATTATATCTTTGTTTTCATTTATTTTGAATGATCGTAGCAAGTTGGCCTCGGTATCTGCGGCATGAAATTTAACCTCAGTTGCATCTATGAGATATGTGTTAATGAACCCAATATCACCAACTTGTCTTTTCTTCAATTCGGCGATCTTCAATCTGCATAATATAGTGAGGACAATTATAAATACATGCAATGAAAGAGCTGAGCTATATAGAGAGACTTAATGACAGAAGTAGTAGTACTTACAGACAGTAGCAGGTGACCGTTGCTTTATCGAGGGCCAATTGGTTGAAAAACTGATAGAACTCCTCAAATGGAATAGGCAACAGATCAATTCCAACGAGGTCATGCTCCTTTTTAACTCTCACATACAAAGTACTCCTCCCCCCCAGACTCTCTGCAGATTTTCAAGTACCAGTCATGCAATCTTCGCATCATCGTTGATAGAGATTTTTCATCTTTGATGAGAGGCTTCTCGTACTCGTATCTGTGTATCTGCACGTCTATGAAATCATAATGTACATCGTCGGGCAGGTAATCTTCAAGATTGCTATAACCGGGCACCATCCTCGGATCGACGATGTCGCTAGGCACCTTGAGCGGGGGGCACGATTGATTCCCTTGTTCGCCGAGCTGGGCAATTTGGTTCCCAGCTGCTCGTCGTTCTTTCATCCTTTGATCACTGACTGTACTTTCCGACCGCTCCGCTTCGGCCCATGTCTTTCCAATAATGCGCTCATAGTTGCCTTTCGGCGGAGACTTGGGTGGTTTTTGCCAGGGTAGCCAGAGTGCGCTTCACTTTCACCGGATCTACCTTCTCCTCTGGAGGTGGATGTCTCTTTGCTTTCAACCCTTGAATCCAGTCATCCAAATCGGTTCGCACGATCTTCGCATTCTCCTCCGGGGTCCTCTCGTGTGGTAACTTCTCTGGAGTCTTCAGAGAAGGACCGAATCTGTATGTCCTCCCGCCTCTAGCTGTACTGCTAGACGCCTGTAACGCCCCGGATATAACTTTCCCAATTTGTACTACAACTCTTGCCATTTCCGGCGTTAAGTTATATTTATTTCCTCGGGTTCGGGTCTTTGTCTCCGTGTGTTGTTTTCGTTGTCATGCATCTCATATCATGTCATCATGTGCATTGCATTTGCATACATATTCATCTCATGCATTCGAGCATTTTCCCCGTTGTCCGTTTTGCATTCCGGCGCTTCGTTCTCCTTCGGTGGTCATTTCTAGCTTTCTTTCGTGTGTGGGGATTAAACATTTCCGGATTGGACCGAGACTTGCCAAGCGGCCTTGGTTTACTACCGGTAGACCGCCTGTCAAGTTTGGTATCATTTGGACTTCGTTTGATACTCCAACGGTTAACCGAGGGACCGAAAAGGCCTCGTGTGTGTGGCAGCCCAACACCCCTTCAATTTGGCCCAAAACCCACCTAACTTTGCTCCATCATCTAGAGCGTTCGATCACGATCGCGTGGCCGAAAACCGCACCTCATTTGGACTCACCTAGCTCCCTCTATGTCTATAAATAGACCCCCCCCCGTTTTTCGGATCTTCTCCTCCCACGAAACCCTCAAAATCCCATCGCGTCGGCCGGACACCGCCGCCGCCCTCTCCCGCACTGCCACGTGGCAGGCGCCACCGCCTCCACCGCCGCGGCCCGCCAGGCCCAGGGAGGGCCCCCGCGAGCCCGCGCCGGCCGCCGCCCTCCTCCCGCGCCCGACCTCCTCTTCCCCGACGCCGGCGCCGGAGCCCGCCGCTCCGCCGCCACCTCGACGCGATCCGGCTGCCCGCCGCCCGCGCCTCCTCTCGCCGCCCTCGCCGGCCACCGCGGCGCCATCGCCGCCCTGCCGACGCCACCTCCCCCGGCCGGCCTCGTCCTCCTTACTCCAGCGGCCGACGATCTCCGGCGGTGAATAGTGAACCCCGACGAACCTCGATCCGGGCGCCAGATCCAGATCTAAAGAACCCTAGGGTTGACTTTCCCCCTCTCCCATCATTTTTTATGCAAACTTTGACCTGTGATATCTCCGCATCCGTAACTCCATTTTGGACATACAGTATATCAAAATGTTCGTCTCGATGAGTACATCATTTCATTCCATTGCATCATTTTCATTTGATTGCATCTTGAAGCCCGAAATTCTGTTAGAAGGAGGCTTCGTGAGTTAATTGTCAGGTCCGCTAGTTCATCTTAGACTTTTGTCATTTTTGCCATGATTGTTGTGTGCATGATATGCCCGTGAGTCCTACATATGTTTTGTTAAGGATTTTGTTATCTGTCCAGAGGTGCAACTCATGCATTTTTGTGATATGTGTGGTGACTTGTGCAAGCTTGCAAAGTGAGGCACCCGGTTTTCAGGGACTTAGTAGTTTTCACTAAGTCTGGGATTGTTTAGTTCATGATGCCATATGTTCATGATGTTTCCTAGTGATCCGTGCCTCTTTTGAGGATGATCAGTAAAGGAGTTTTATTAATATTGTGATGCTCTATCCATCCATATCTTTGTTTGCAATTATGTAGCACCCTAGCTTGAGTCAATCAAGATCTACTTTTGCTTCGTGGTGAATCTGGGCAGATTGTCAACTCATTTGCGATTTTGCCGATGCTATGGTAGTTGATCCGTGCATGCTATGCCATTGTTCTTGCCATGTATAGCTTGCATTTTGTGCCTTCTTAATGGATGTATGCTTGCCTTGCCATGACTTGCACCGTAGTGAGTGCATCGAGCTTGTTTACATGCCTTCATGAGTTATGTTTCTGCATGTGTCAGTTTTCACTAAGTCTGAAAACTGATTATGTTTTAGCTATGTTCGTGTGCTTGTTAGTATATTTTGTGATCCCTTTTGGCCCAAGGTCACTAAGGGTCTTTTGTTAAGCTTGTTGAGTAGCTCCATGCCATGTTCTTCTTTGTCATAATCAGGTCCTGTAGCATGTTGTTTTGTTGCTCCGAAAAGGGCTTCATGATCTGAAATTTCAGACAAGTGTTAATTTCACCAAGTCTGAGATCTATTTACCATTTGCGTTTTTGCCATGCTTGTTTGAACCTCTTATTGGATGAATTGGCCATGGCTCAGTGCTAGTCTTTTGTTAAGCATCTTGAATGCTTCCCTGCCATGTATTTTGATGCCATGTTTGAGTGCTGTAGCATGTTCATTTCGTTGCATTTAGATGCCTACTTGCTGTAAATCACAGACCGGTGCCAATTTTGAATCGCTTGCCATTTCCAAACCGTAACTCCGATTCCGGCGTTCTTTATATCGTTTTCAAGCGGTTTCATCTCATCTTTCCAGTGGCACACTTGGATTTCCAAGTTGAGGCCAGGTTCATGCATTTCCTGTCATATCTTGCATTTTTGCATCCCGCATCGCATCCCGCATAGCATACCATCATTGCATCTTTTTGTTTGAGCTTGCGCGTGGTTGATTGTTTCCTTGTTGCTTGTTTGTCTTGTTTGGGTAGAGCCGGGAGACGAGTTCGCTAACGAGGAGCCCGTTGAGTTTGCTTTTGAGGATCCAGTCAACTCTGACAGCTTTGTAGGCAAGATGATCATACCCTCGAAATTACTACTATCTTTGCTATGATAGTTTGCTCGCTCTTTGCTATGCCAATGCTGCGATGCCTACCTTTTGCTTGTCAGCCTCCCAATTGCGATGTCAAACCTCTAACCCACCATGTCCTAGCAAACCGTTGATTGGCTATGTTACCGCTTTGCTCAGCCCTTCTTATGCTAGTTGCAGGTGAAGATTGGAGTCATTCCTTGTTGGAACATTTATTTACTTGTTGGGATATCATTATATTGCTATGTTATTTTAATGCATCTATATACTTGGTAAAGGGTGGAAGGCTCGGCCTCTCACCTAGTGTTTTGTTCCACTCTTGCCGCCCTAGTTTCCGTCATATCGGTGTTATGTTCCCGGATTTTTGCGTTCCTTACGCGGTTGGGTTATAATGGGAACCCCTTGATAGTTCGCCTTGATAGTTCGGTCATCTTATTTAAACCCCCCCGGGCCAGTGCTCCTCTGAGTGTTGGTCCAACCTAGAGCCCGTTGCAGCGCCACCTCGGGGAAACTCGAAGGCTGGTTTTAGTTGTACGGATTGCTTATCTGAGTGTGCCCTGAGAACGAGATATGTGCAGCTCCTATCGGGATTTGTTGGCACATTCGGGCGGTGTTGCTGGTCTTGTTTTAACCTGTTGAAAAGTCTTGTTGTACCAGGATACCGAGTCTGATCGGAATGTCTCGGGTGGAGGTCTATTCCTTCGTTGACCGTGAGAGCTTGTCATGGGCTAAGTTGGGACTCCCCTGTAGGGATTGAACTTTCGAAAGCCGTGCCCGCGGTTATGGGCAGATGGGGATTTGTTAATGTCCGGTTGTAGATAACTTAAACATAAACTTAATTAAAAATGAATCAACTGTGTGTGTTACCGTGATGGCCCCTTCTCGGTGGAGTCCGGGAAGTGGACACGGTGTTGGAGTAATGATTGCGCAGGTTGTTCCTCTAGATTCTCGTTCGCGCTTTGCCTCCTCTTCTCGCTCTCTTTTGCGTATAAGTTAGCCACCATATATGCTAGTCGCTTGCTGCAGCTCCACTTATATTTGCCTTACCCCTTCCTATAAGCTTAAATAGTCTTGATCGCGAGGGTGCGAGATTGCTGAGTCCCTGTGGCTCACAGATTCCTACTATACCAGATGCAGGTCCAGGTGACTCCGCTCCAGGTGATGCGTATGAGCTCAAGTGGGAGTTCGACGAGGACTCTCAATGTTACTATGTGTCTTTTCCTGATGATCAGTAGTGGTGCCCAGTTGGGGTGATCGGGACCGTGTTGCATGTTGGGTTATCTTCTATTTTGGCGCCATAGTCGGGCCATGAGTGTTTGGATGATGTATGTTATTTATGTACTTTGATTTGACGTGGCGAGTGTAAGCCAACTATGTGTCTCCCCTTTTATTCTATATATTACATGGGATGTTGTGATGATTGCCTAACTTGCGACATTGCTTTCAATGCGGTTATGTCTCTAAGTCGTGCCTCGACACGTGGGAGCTATAGCCGCATAGAGGGCGTTACAAGTTGGTATCAGAGCCTTCCCCGACCTGAGGAGCCCCATTGCTTGATCGTTTTTAGCAGCCGAGTTGTGTCTAGAAAAAATGTTTTGAGTCATTTAGGAATTATATATCGGAGAGCTTAGGAATTCTTTTTACTTCCCAATCTCCTCATCGCTCTGGTAAGGCATCCTGACATAGAGTTTTGACTCTTCTCTTCTCAAATTTCACTAAAAAAAAATTTAGGATCACGCGAGTATCTTGGAATCGTTCCGATGGTTTTATGATGAGAACATTGTCTTGGTGCCTCCTGTCAGGGGTTTAGTGGAAGTGTCCCGGGGAGTTGAGCTCTGAGGTGTTGTCATCATAATTTTATCGTTGCAATTCTGGAATACTTGAGATATTTTTGCCGACATCGAAAATCTCTTTTATGCAGTTCGTTGGTGAGATAACCTCGACGCCACCCAGTACTGGGGCGGGAGTTCGGGAGTATCGCCATAACTTGTATAATGGATGCTTTTCGAAGGTTGAGGTAGATGGTTTTAGAAGGTTTCTTGGTTATGTGTTGAAGGATGGATACAGCTGGATGTAGGAATTGCTAGTTTGGGTGAGATATTATGCTTCCCCTGTATCCCCAACACCTGATAGCATAACCGGAAAGTTTCGGGAGTTTCATAGGTGGGAATTCTCGTAGCTCTAGTTCTTCTTCCATGGATATTGGTTTGAGATTGGGATTTCTTACCAATTATTCGTTCTTGATCCGTACCTTGTTGATTTATTTATCTACCTTCATTCTACGTGGCTTCGCAATTTATGGACATGTGACCACTTCAAGAGAAATGCATTCGTTCATTTTGTTCGGATGTGAAGACTTTATGTTGCAATTTTCATTCCGTTGGTTTCAGCTTCATTTATCTGTCTATGTGCTAACGGTGGTCAACCTCTTCAGGATGGCTCCCGCTAAGAGCACCAGTCAGAACCAGAATCAAGATCCGCCAGCACCTCCACCTCCTCTGGAGGCATGGCAAGCTGTGATGGCCGCAACCAATGCAAACACACAGTTGATCATGCAAATCCTCCAAGAGCGCAATCAAGGCAGTCAAGGGAATCAAGGCAGCAATCAGAATCATTTTGCTACACTGAACCAATTCCTTGCTAATGGGCCAAAGACGTTCAGCAATTGTGTCGAGGCAACCGATGCTGACGATTGGCTTGTGGATCTGGGTAAGCATTTTGAGTGCAGCAACGTCAGGCCTAAAGATTTCGTCAAGTTCGCTTCCTTCCAACTCAAAGATCAAGCTGCAGAATGGTTCCAGCAGTACAAGGATTCCAGAGGTGGACGTCTGATCACTTGGGATTATTTCCGTCGAGATTTCCGAGCTCATCACATCCCTCAAAGTGTGGTTGAAAGTAAGCGTCAGGAATTCCGCAATCTGAAGCAAGGCTCTTTGTCTGTCTATGACTACAACAAGTTGTTCCAGAAGCTCGCCCGCTTTGCCAAGCAGGACGTACCTGATGAGAAGAGCATGATATACCAGTTCAGGGTTGGTCTCAGAGAAGAAATTCAGCTCGCTCTTGTCCTCTTTGAGCCATTGAGATACGATGAGTTCTACAACATGGCACTGAATCAAGAGGCTGCTCAGTTGAGGTGTGATGCTTCCAAGAAGCGAGCCAGAGATGCTACTCCTTCTTCCTCTACTCAAGTGGCCAAACAGCAGAAGTATTGGCTTCCTCCTCCTCCGTTCCGTCAGCCGTTTCAGCAGAAGAGCAAAGGTGGCAGTGTTTCTTCCCACCCACCCAACCCTGGCTTTCAGAACAAGTCTTCGTCTCAACCTCCAAGATCGAGTGCTCCGTACCACCGTCCACTTTCAGAGGTCACGTGCAACAAGTGCCAAGAAAAGGGTCACTATGCCAACAAGTGTTTCAACCAGAGGCGTCTTCCTCCTCCTCCTCCTGTGAGATCGGCAAGTATAGCAGTGGTCAAGCATAACCCCAAGCATGCCAAGGTCAACTTGATGAATGCAGCTCAGGCAGAGGATTCTTCAGATGTCATCATGGGTAACCTTCCTGTTAACGATATTCCTGCAAAAGTTCTTTTTGACACTGGTGCATCGCATTGTTTCATGTCGAGACCTTTTGCATCTAAGCATGATTTTGTTACTCAAGTGTTGTCGAAACCGTTGGCTATTGTTTCTCCGGCCCGTCAAATGACATCTCGAGTATGTGTTCCGGATGTTACAATCACTTTGGGTGACTATAAGTTCTTGTCCTCTCCAAATGTTCTTGGTGACTCGGATATTGATCTTATTCTCGGAATGGATTGGCTTTCTAAGCACAAGGCTCAGCTTGATTGTGCAGCCAGTCAGATTCAATTGACTCATTCGTCTGAGGATGTAATTGTCTTTGCCGCTCGTGATAATACCATCCCTCTGTTTTCTCTCAATGAGAAGGGTGAACTGGATTCCATCTCGCAAATTCCAGTCGTTTGCGAATATCAAGACATCTTTCCAGAAGAGCTTCCAGGAATGCCTCCGCACCGGCCAGTTGAATTCGTTATTGATCTTGAGCCCGGTACGGAACCTGTGTGCAAACGTCCTTACAAGCTCGGACCTGAAGAGTTGAAGGAGCTGAAGAAACAACTCGATGAGCAAGAGAGAATGGGTCTCATCCGGCCTAGTTCTTCTCCGTGGGGTTGTGGTGTTCTTTTTGTGAAGAAGAAGGATGGATCGGACCGACTTTGTGTTGATTACCGTCCATTTAACAAGAAGACCATCAAGAACAAATACCCACTTCCCAACATCAATGAGCTGTTTGAACAACTCAAAGATGCTCAAGTATTCTCCAAGCTTGATCTCCGTATGGGTTATCATCAGATTCGAATCCGTGAGCAAGATATTCCCAAGACGGCTTTCAGGACAAGTTTTGGTTCATATGAATACACTGTCATGTCTTTTGGCCTCATCAACGCTCCTCCGACGTTCTCTCGCATGATGAACTTCATCTTCAACGCCTACACCAATGACTTCATTTTGGTCTATCTCGACGACATTCTGGTTTTCTCCAAGAACAAGGAAGATCATGCCAAGCACTTGCGTTTGGTTCTTGATAAGCTGAGGGAACATCAGTTCTACGCCAAGTTCTCCAAGTGTGAATTTTGGCTCGATGAGGTTCTTTATCTTGGTCATATCATCTCTGCCAAGGGCATTGCCGTGAATCCTGAGAAGGTGTCTGCAATTGTGAATTGGGAACCTCCTCAAAACGTGAAGCAAATCCGCAGTTTCCTCGGTCTCGCAAGCTATTGCCGAAGATTCGTTGAAAACTTTTCTAAGATCGCGAAGCCTCTCTCTAATCTTCTTAAGAAGCACATCAAGTACGTTTGGTCTCCGGAGTGTGATATTACTTTCAACACTTTGAAAGAGAAGTTGATCACTGCTCCAGTTCTGACTCCGCCTGATGAATCCAAACCGTACGAGGTCTTTTGTGATGCCTCTCTCCAAGGTCTTGGCGCAGTGTTGATGCAAGAGAAGAAAGTTGTTGCTTATACCTCTCGCCAGTTGAAGCCTAATGAGAAGAACTACCCCACTCATGATCTCGAGTTGGCGGCAGTTGTGCATGCTCTTTTGACTTGGAGACATCTTCTATTGGGAAGAAAAGTGGACATTTTCACTGATCACAAGAGTCTCAAGTACATCTTCACTCAGCCTAATCTCAACCTCAGGCAAACTCGATGGGTTGAAATGATTCAAGCGTATAATCCAAGTATTGAGTATACTCCAGGCAAGGCCAATGTGATTGCTGACGCTTTGAGCAGGAAAGCGTATTGCAACAGTCTGATTCTTAAGCCTTATCAACCCGAGCTTTGTGAAGCTTTCCGCAAACTGAATCTGCAAGTTGTTCCTCAAGGTTTCCTCGCCAACCTTCAAGTCTCTCCTACCTTGGAAGACCAGATTCGCCAAGCCCAGCTTCTTGATTCTATGGTGAAAAAGGTGAAGATTGGGATTGCCAAGAGTTAGTCCAAGTACAAGTGCTACCGCCTTGATGACAAGGACACTCTCTTCTTCGAGGATCGAATTGTTGTACCCAAAGGTGAACTTCGTAAAGTGATCATGAACGAGGCTCACAATTCTCTCCTCTCCATCCACCCTGGGAGCACGAAGATGTATCAGGACCTCAAGCAAGCTTATTGGTGGACTCGAATGAAGTGCGAGATCGCTCAATTCATGAATGAATGTGATGTCTGCAGAAGAGTGAAGGCAGAACACCAAAGGCCAGCTGATCTCCTTCAACCTCTTGCCATTCCAGAATGGAAGTTTGACCACATTGAAATGGACTTCGTGACTGGGTTTCCAAAGTCCAAGCGTGGCAATGATGCTATATTTGTTGTCATCGACAAGCTCACCAAAGTGGCTCACTTTCTGCCTATCAAAGAGTCGATCACTGCAGCTCAATTGGCGGAACTCTATACCTCTCGGATTGTCTCTCTGCTCGGTATTCCTCAAGTGATATCTTCAGACCGTGGCAGCATCTTTACCTCCAAGTTTTGGGATTCTTTTCAGAAGGCCATGGGCACCAACATCCGCTTCAGCACAGCTTTCCATCCTCAAACAAGCGGTCAAGTCGAGCGTGTCAACCAGATTCTTGAAGATATGCTCAGGGCTTGTGTGATCTCCTTCGGCATGAAGTGGGAGGATTGTCTTCCTTATGCTGAATTCTCCTACAACAACAGTTTTCAAGCAAGTTCGGGCAAGGCCCCATTTGAAATTCTGTATGGCAGGAAGTGCCGTACCCCTCTCAACTGGTCTGAAACCGGTGAACGTCAGCTGCTGGGTAATGACTTAATCACAGAAGCAGAAGAAATGTGCAAAGTCATTCGTGATAACCTCAAAGCAGCCCAATCCCGCCAGAAGAGCTACTATGATAGTAAGCACCATGATTTGGCTTTCGAGATCGGAGATCATGTTTACCTCCGCGTCTCTCCTATGAAAGGTACTCGTCGCTTCGGTATCAAAGGGAAGCTTGCCCCTAGATACGTGGGACCTTTCAAGATTGTCAGCAAGAGAGGCGACCTCGCCTATCAACTCGAGCTTCCTTCAAACTTTGCAAATGTTCATGACGTGTTCCATGTCTCTCAGCTTCAAAAGTGCTTCAAGACTCCTGACCGCACAGTCAACTTCGAGGACATTGAGCTCCAAGAAGATCTCTCTTATCGTGAGCACCCAGTTGCTATTCTTGAAGAGACTGAACGCAAGACTCGCAACAAGTCAATCAAATTTCTCAAAGTCAAGTGGTCACACCATTCCGACCGTGAAGCTACCTGGGAATGCGAGGATCACCTCCGTTCTGAGTACACGGCTTTCTTTCAGTCCTAGATCTCGGGACGAGATCCTTTCGTAGTGGTGGAGTGTTGTAACGCCCTGGATATAGCTTTCCCAATTTGTACTCCAACTCTTGCCATTTCCGGCGTTAAGTTATATTTATTTCCTCGGGTTCGGGTCTTTGTCTCCGTGTGTTGTTTTTGTTGTCATGCATCTCATATCATGTCATCATGTGCATTGCATTTGCATACATGTTCATCTCATGCATTCGAGCATTTTCCCCGTTGTCCGTTTTGCATTCCGGCGCTTCGTTCTCCTCCGGTGGTCATTTCTAGCTTTCTTTCGTGTGTGGGGATTAAACATTTCCGGATTGGACCGAGACTTGCCAAGCGGCCTTGGTTTACTACCGGTAGACCTCCTGTCAAGTTTCGTATCATTTGGACTTCGTTTGATACTCCAACGGTTAACCGAGGGACCGAAAAGGCCTCGTGTGTGTTGCAGCCCAACACCCCTTCAATTTGGCCCAAAACCCACCTAACTTTGCTCCATCATCTAGAGCGTTCGATCACGATCGCGTGGCCGAAAACCGCACCTCATTTGGACTCACCTAGCTCCCTCTATGTCTATAAATAGACCCCCCCCCCCCATTTTTCGGATCTTCTCCTCCCACGAAACCCTAAAAATCCCATCACACCGGCCGGACATTGTCCGACCCGGCCGGACACCGCCGCCGCCCTCTCCCACGCTGCCACGTGGCAGGCGCCACCGCCTCCACCGCCGCGGCCCGCCAGGCCCAGGGAGGGCCCCCGCGAGCCCGCGCCGGCCGCCGCCCTCCTCCCGCGCCCGACCTCCTCTTCTCCGACGCCGGCGCCGGAGCCTGCCGCTCCGCCGCCACCTCGAGCGATCCGGCCGCCCGCCGCCCGCGCCTCCTCTCGCCGCCCGGCGACGCCGCCGCCCTCGCCGGCCACCGCGGCGCCATCGCCGCCCCGCCGACGCCACCTCCCCCGGCCGGCCTCGTCCTCCTCACTCCGGCGGCCGACAATCTCCGGCGGTGAACAGTGAACCCCGAGGAACCTCGATCCGGGCGCCAGATCCAGATCTAAAAAACCCTAGGGTTGACTTTCCCCCTCTCCCATCATTTTTTATGCAAACTTTGACCTGTGATATCTCCGTATCCGTAACTCCGTTTTGGACATATAGTATATCAAAATGTTCGCCTCGATGAGTACATCATTTCATTCCATTGCATCATTTTCATTTGAATGCATCTTGATGCCCGAAATTCTGTTAGAAGGAGGCTTCTTGAGTTAATTGTCAGATCCGCTAGTTCATCTTAGACTTTTGTCATTTTTGCCATGATTGTTGTGTGCATGATATGCCCGTGAGTCCTACATATGTTTTGTTAAGGATTTTGTTACCTTTCCAAAGGTGCAACCCATGCATTTTTGTGATGTGTGTGGTGACTTGTGAAAGCTTGCAAAGTGAGGCACCCGGTAAATATGTTTTCAGGGACTTAGTAGTTTTCACTAAGTCTGGGATTGTTTAGTTCATGATGCCATATGTTCATGTTGTTTCCTAGTGATCCGTGCCTCTTTTGAGGATGATCAGTAAAGGAGTTTTATTAATATTGTCATGCTCTATCCATCCATTTCTTTGTTTGCAATTATGGAGCACCCTAGCTTGAGTCAATCAAGATCTACTTTTGCTTCGTGGTGAATCTGGGCAGATTGTCAACTCGTTTGCGATTTTGCCGATGCTATGGTAGTTGATCCGTGCATGCTATGCCATTGTTCTTGCCATGTATAGCTTGCATTTTGTGCCTTCTTAATGGATGTATGCTTGCCTTGCCATGACTTGCACCGTAGTGAGTGCATCGAGCTCGTTTACATGCCTTCGTGAGTTATGTTTCTGCATGTGTCAGTTTTCACTAAGTCTGAAAACTGATTATGTTTTAGCTATGTTCGTGTGCTTGTTAGTATATTTTGTGATCCCTTTTGGCCCAAGGTCACTAAGGGTCTTTTTTTAAGCTTGTTGAGTAGCTCCATGCCATGTTCTTCTTTGTCATAATCAGGTTCTGTAGCATGTTGTTTTGTTGCTCCGAAAAGGGCTTCATGATCTGAAATTTCAGACAAGTGTTAATTTCACTAAGTCTGAGATCTGTTTACCATTTGCGTTTTTGCCATGCTTGTTTGAACCTCTTATTGGATGAATTGGCCGTGGCTCAGTGCTAGTCTTTTGTTAAGCATCTTGAATGCTTCCCTGCCATGTATTTTGATGCCATGTTTGAGTGCTATAGCATGTTCATTTCGTTGCATTTAGATGCCTACTTGCTGTAAATCGCAGACCGGTGCCAATTTTGAATCGCTTGCCATTTCCAAACCGTAACTCTGATTCCGGTGTTCTTTATATCGTTTTCAAGCGGTTTCATCTCATCTTTCCAGTGGAACACTTGGATTTCCAAGTTGAGGCCAGGTTCATGCATTTCCTATCATATCTTGCATTTTTGCATCCCGCATCGCATCCCGCATAGCATACCATCATTGCATCTTTTTGTTTGAGTTTGCACGTGGTTGATTGTTTCCTTGTTGCTTGTTTGTCTTGTTTGGGTAGAGCCGGGAGACGAGTTCGCTAACAAGGAGCCCGTTGAGTTTGCTTTTGAGGATCCAGTCAACTCTGACAGCTTTGTAGGCAAGATGATCATACCCTCGAAATCACTACTATCTTTGCTATGCTAGTTTGCTCGCTCTTTGCTATGCCAATGCTACGATGCCTACCTTTTGTTTGTCAGCCTCCCAATTGCCATGTCAAACCTCTAACCCACCATTTCCTAGCAAACCGTTGATTGGCTATGTTACCGCTTTGCTCAGCCCTTCTTATAGCGTTGCTAGTTGCAGGTGAAGATTGGAGTCGTTCCTTGTTGGAACATTTATTTACTTGTTGGGATATAATTATATTGCTATGTTATCTTAATGCATCTATATACTTGGTAAAGGGTGGAAGGCTCGGCCTCTCGCCTAGTGTTTTGTTCCACTCTTGCCGCCCTAGTTTCTGTCATATCGGTGTTATGTTCCTGGATTTTTGCGTTCCTTACGTGGTTGGATTATAATGGGAACCCCTTGATAGTTCGCCTTGATTAAACCTTTTCCAGCAATGCCCAACCTTGGTTTTACCATTTGCCACCTAGCCTCTTTTTCCCTTGGGTTTCCGGAGCCCGTGGGTCATCTTATTTAAACCCCCCGGGCCAGTGCTCCTCTGAGTGTTGGTCCAACCCAGAGCCCCTTGCAGCGCCACCTCGGGGAAACTCGAGGGCTGGTTTTAGTTGTACGGATTGCTTATCTGAGTGTGCCCTGAGAACAAGATATGTGCAGCTCCTATCGGGATTTGTCGGCACATTCGGGTGGTGTTGCTGGTCTTGTTTTAACCTGTCGAAAAGTCTTGTTGTACCGGGATTGCGAGTCTGATCGGAATGTCTCGGGTGGAGGTATATTCCTTCGTTGACCGTGAGAGCTTGTCATGGGCTAAGTTGGGACTCCCCTGCAGGGATTGAACTTCCGAAAGCCGTGCCCGCGGTTATGGGCAGATGGGAATTTGTTAATGTCCGGTTGTAGATAACTTAAACATAAACTTAATTAAAAATGAATCAACTGTGTGTGTTACCGTGATGGCCCCTTCTCGGCGGAGTCCGGGAAGTGGACACGGTGTTGGAGTAATGCTTGCGCAGGTTGTTCCTCTAGATTCTCGTTCGCGCTTTGCCTCCTCTTCTCGCTCTCTTTTGCGTATAAGTTAGCCACCATATATGCTAGTCGCTTGCTGCAGCTCCACTTATATTTGCCTTACCCCTTCCTATAAGCTTAAATAGTCTTGATCGCGAGGGTGCGAGATTGCTGAGTCCCTGTGGCTCACAGATTCCTACTATACCAGATGCAGGTCCAGGTGACTCCGCTCCAGGTGATGCGTATGAGCTCAAGTGGGAGTTCGACGAGGACTCTCAATGTTACTATGTGTCTTTTCCTGATGATCAGTAGTGGTGCCCAGTTGGGGTGATCGGGACCGTGTCGCATGTTGGGTTATCTTCTATTTTGGCGCCATAGTCGGGCCATGAGTGTTTGGATGATGTATCTTATTTATGTACTTTGATTTGACGTGGCGAGTGTAAGCCAACTATGTATCTCCCCTTTTATTCTATATATTACATGGGATGTTGTGATGATTGCCTAACTTGCGACATTGCTTTCAATGCGGTTATGTCTCTAAGTCGTGCCTCGACATGTAGGAGCTATAGCCGCATAGAGGGCGTTACAACGCCGGCCGAGCAGACGGAGTGGTTGTCTTCTTTACTTGCTTACGAGGCGGAGGAGAAGGACTACGACGCGCCGGAGCAGCTGCCGGAGCGGCGGCGGGTCTCTTCCGCCCTTGCTAACGAGGCGGAGAAGGAGGAGGCTGGCTGCTCGGGCGCGCCGGCGCAGGCGGAGAAGGAGGCGGAGTGCCGCCACGCGCCGGAGAAGGAGCCGGCCGAGTGCCCTGATCGTCACTCGCCGGAGGAGGAGGCGGTGGAGGAGGCGGAGTGCCCTGACTCGCCGGAGGAGGAGGAGGAGGCGGAGGCATCCAGTTCGGAAGGTTGATGAGCTCCTTCCGCCATAGGCATGGAGTCTTCAGAGAAGAACCCAGCCGAGTCTCCCCTTCTCTAGTAGGGTGGTCAAGCTGGAGGTCCTCAAATCCCTCCGTTATGTCATCCACCATCACCTTAACATATCCTTCTGGAATCGGCCGGCAGTGAAAAGTTGCACCGGGTTCATTAGGAAAAACAGAGCCAACAGCCGCCTTGACCTTCATATTAATCCATTGCGTCACAAGGTGGCAATTTTGAGACTCCGTGATAGCATCCACGGGATAGCTGGCAGGAGCCGTCAAGACATGCTCCGGCTGAAGCAGCTCGGTGGAAGCCACACTGCTTCTCCACTGAGATGGCGGGGTAGCTTCAGGGGAAGCTTCGGCAAGTCGTTTGATGCGATTTGCTTCTCGTTCCTCTATCGCTTGTACCCTTGCGTGCAGCGCCGGTAGTTCGGTCTGCTCCACTTTCTTCCTCCTCTCGTGGCATTTGTAACCGCCTGCGTCCGGAAACCCAGCCTTCCATGGAATGGAGCCTAGCGTGCCTCGTGTCCGTCCAGGATGCTCAGGATTTCCGAGGGCCTTTGTGAGCTCGTCGTTCTCTCTGTCTGGAAGGAACGTCCCTTTCTGCGCTGCATCGATATAGTACCGAAGTTTCTTGAAGGATATGTCAAGTTGCTCATCCGTCCAAACGCACTTCCCTGTTACAGGGTCCAAGGATCCGCCAGCCCCGAAGAACCAAGTCCGGCAACGGTCTGGCCAGTTCATTGTCTCTGGTTCGATCCCTTTATCAAGCAGATCAGTGTCAGCCTTTGCCCACTTAGGACGGCCTTTGAGGTAGCCACCTGACCCCGTGCGATGGTGAAGCTTCTTCTTCGCAGCATTTTTCTTGTTTGCTTCCGACATCTTCTTACTCTTATCCGATGTCTTGTGGGCCACAAATGCGGGCCATTGATCTCTGATCTTCTCATATTTTCCCTTGAATTCTTGTGTCTCTTTTTTGTCAACAAACCTTTTCAGCTCATTCTTCCACCTCCTGAATAGCTCTGCCATCTTCTTAGGAGTAGCAGACTTAATTAATTGTTCTATAACCGGCTTCTCTGGATCCTCCTCTGGCGGTAGGGTGAAATTTGCCTTCAGCTCATTCCAAAGATCTTCTTTCTGCATATCATTGACAAAAGACACCCCATGGTCTTCTTTAGCCGGCTTAAACCATTGGTGGATGCTGATCGGGATTTTGTCCCTAATAAGAACCCCGCACTGAGCAGTAAATGCATCCTTCGTCTGGATGGGTTCAATCGGTAGGCCGTCGCGCGCGATCGCTGTGATCTCAAACCTTTCATCCTCGCGCAACTTTTTCTTCGGGCCTTGTCTCTTTACCGAAGTTGAGCTCGATCCGGAGGGCTAGAAAAAAGAAGAAAGACGAGAGTTAATTAATATGTGTACATACCAAAACAATGAATGCATCAATTAGCTAGTCTCAGCATAGGCTTAACTAATATATTTACCTGGCCGGACTCTGTTCGGTCACCGGAGCTGTCACCCTGTTCTTCCGGACCTACTTCTTCACCCTGCTGTTCTTCCGGACCTGCTTCTTCACCTTGCTGTTCTTCCAGACCATCATTGTTGTTAAGAAAACATGACATGACATCACCTCCATCTAAGATTATGTCCCGCAACCTCTCTTCTGCTTCCTCGTCTCGTCCGTGCTCCATTGTTTCTGCAAATATATATTACAACATGGCAATTATTACACAAGCATGACAGCACGTGGATATATTAGTTTGGGTGTACTCCTCAAGAGTTTTCACTGTCGAAGTTATCCGGGAGGGGGTAATATCGACAACGATGAGATACGTACATGGGAAAATAATATTATCGGGGAGGGGGTATATCGACCCCCCCCCACGTGTTGAAGTTATCGGGAGGGGTACATTTATATCGACAACGACAATATACGTACATGGGAAAATAATATTATCGGGGAGGGGGTATATATATCGACCCCCCCCCCCCACGTGTTGAAGTTATCGGGAGGGGGTAATATCGACAACGATGAGATACATACACGGGAAAATAATGTTATCGGGGAGCGGGTATATCGACCCCCCCAACGTGTTGAAGTTATCGGGAGGGGGTAATATCGACAACGACGAGATACATACACGGGAAAATAATGTTATCAGGGAGCGGGTATATCGACCCCCCCCCCCCCACGTGTTGAAGTTATCGGGAGGGGTTTATATATCGACAACGACGACATACGTACATGGGAAAATAATATTATCGAGGAGGGGGTATATCGACTCCCCCCCACGTGTTGAAGTTATCGGGAGGGGATATATATATCAACCCCCCCTCTTGTTGAAGTTACCGGGAGGGGGTAATATCGACAACGATGAGATACATACACGGGAAAATAATGTTATCGGGGAGGGGGTATATCGACCCCCCCCCCCTGTGTTGAAGTTATCGGGAGAGGTATATCAACGACGACAGACCCGATAAAACATAAGAAAACGAAGAAGAAATAAAAAGAGGAGAAGAAGAAAGGAATAGCTAGAGGAGAAGATCGAAGAAAAAAACGAAGAAAAAAAAAGAGGAGAAGAAGAGAAAATAGAATATTCTATTTTCTCTTCTTCTCCTCTTCTTTTTCTTCTTTTTTCTTCTTCTTATTTATTTCTCCTCTTCTTCCTCTCCCCTCTTATTCTCCTTTCTTCCTCTTCTTATTTCCTTTTTCCTCTCATTTTTCTTCTTCTTCTTCCTTCTTAAAAATACATGAAGTAGTATTGCCTAATTCATTGTTCATATGAATATACAAACATTTGCATATTTACAATAATTAATATCACCAAAAAAATCTATGAACAGAAAAAATCCTAATTTTTCTAAGAAACTATCTTTTGCATATATACATGAACATATATATACACAGAGAACATATATATATATATATATATATATATATATATATATATATATAACAAGCATATATATGAAAAAAGCATATATATGAAAAAAATGCTAGCTAGGGAGGGCGCCGGCCGGACCAGGAGGACCGCGGGGTCGGTGGCGAGGATGGCGGCGGGGCAGTGGGCGCACGCTCTGGGTTGGGGGCGCAGGCGACGGCGACGGCGGGCAGGGGCGGCGCGCGTCGGGGAAGGGGCCGGCGCGGGCGACGGTGAGGGCAGGTCGGGGCAGCGCGCGTCGAGGCAGGGACGCGGGCGATGGCGACGGGGGCGGGCCGGGGCGGCGCGCGTCGGGGCAGGGGCGCGGGAGACGGCGACGACGGGGGCGGGCCGGCAACTGCAAGATGAGAGTGACAATTTCCTAAGTGTGGACTTATATAGCAGAGCCTTTAGTCTCGGTTCGTGGCAGCAACCGGGACTAAAGGTGGGCATTAGTCCCGGTTGGTGCCACCAACCGGGACCAAAGGCCACTTTTCAGCAGCCCAAAGGGCGGGAAGCGGCGGCCTTTGGTACCGGTTGGTGGCACCAACCGGGACTAAAGAGGGTCATTGGTACCGGTTCGTGGCACCAACCGGGACTAATGCCCACCTTTAGTCCCGGTTGGTGCCACCAACCGGGACCAAAGGCCTTGTGCTGCTGAGCCCGCGTCGAAAGTTTAGTCCCACCTCGCTAGTTGAGAGGGGTGCGCAGTGGTTTATAAGCCCCACTTCTGCACCCCTCTCGAGCTTCTCTCCATTGCAGGCTTACGGGCCTAATTGTCACTGTTATGCCTGTGAGCCTACTGGGCCTCCTGCGGGCCTGAATCCTGGCCCATGGATGGGTTTCTAGTCGTATTCAGGCCGTGGGGGCCTAGTAGGTGGCACTTTTTTGTTTTTTTGTTTTTTGTTGCTTTATTTATTTTATTTTGTTTTTTGTTTTATTTTTTAATTCTTTTTGCTTTTAGTTTTATAAAAATTATAAACTTTCTATTAGTGCCATTAGTTTTCAAATTAGAATAGTTAAAATTTGAATTCTTTGAAATTTGTGTGAATCACAAGTTTGTGATTAACTTTACCAATGGCCCTGTTTTTTTGTTGCTTTATTTATTTTCTTTTGTTTTTTGTTTTATTTTTTAATTCTTTTTGCTTTTTGTTTTAGAAAAATTATAAACTTTCTGTTAGTGCCATTAGTTTTCAAATTAGAATAGTTAAAATTTGAATTATTTGAAGTTTGTGTGAATCACAAGTTTGTGATTAACTTTACCAATGGCCCACGTGGCTGCCCTTTTGAGAGTGTTCTTGGTGAGAACATTGTTGACAAGGAGCAAACCGGGATTAATGGTATTACGAGGGCCAAACCATAAGACATTAAAGCATTTGAAATGAACTCTGAAAAAGTTGGCATAGCATGTGCATGTACAAAACGGAGAATGGTATCATACTCATCTGTTACAAAGTTGGCATGGTATCATCATAATAGTTGCGGGAGAAAGTCTTCACTTTTTCGTCGCTTGTATCATTTGCTTATTGCGCCGTAACCGTGGATAATCTTCATCGTTTATCAGGATGCTTGGGTCAGCCTTTACTTTGAAGGGAGGAATTTCATGAAACTTTTCATAATCTTCAGACATGTCTGTCTTGCCCTCCACTCCCACGATGTCCCTTTTTCCTAAAAGAACTATGTGGCGCTTTGGCTCATCGTATGATGTATTCGCTTCCTTATCTTTTCTTTTTCTCGGTCTGGTAGACATGTCCTTCACATAGATAACCTGTGCCACATCATTGGCTAGGACGAACGGTTCGTCAGTGTACCCAAGATTTTTCAGATCCACTGTTGTCATTCCGTACTTTGGGTCTACCTGTACCCCGCCTCCTGACAGATTGACCCATTTGCACTTAAACAAAGGGACCTTAAAATCATGTCCGTAGTCAAGTTCCCATATGTCCACTATGTAACCATAATATGTGTCCTTTCCCCTCTCGGTTGTTGCATCAAAGCGGACACCGCTGTTTTGGTTGGTGCTCTTTTGATCTTGGTCAATCATGTAAAATGTATTCCCATTTATCTCGTATCCTTTGTAAATCAATATAGTCAAAGATGGTCCCCTGGACAACAAGTACAGCTCATCACAAACAGTGTTGTCACCTCTGAGACGTGTTTCCAACTAGCTGCTGAAAGTCCTGATGTGTTCACATGTAATCCAGTCGTCGCACTGCTCGGGTGTTTGGAGCGCAGACTGTTCTTGTGTTCATCGACATACGGGGTCACCAAGGTAGAGTTCTGTAGAACTGTGTAGTGTGCTTGAGACCAAGAATATCCGTCCCTGCATATTATTGAGTCCCTTCCAAGCGTGCCTTTTCCAGTCAGTCTCCCCTCATACCACGATTTAGGGAGACCTATCTTCTTAAGGCCAGGAATGAAGTCAACACAAAACCGGATGACATCCTCTGTTTGATGGCCCATGGAGATGCTTCCTTCTGGCCTAGCGCGGTTACGGACATATTTCTTTAGGACTCCCATGAAGCTCTCAAAGGGGAACATATTGTGTAGAAATACGGGCCCCAGAATGACAATCTCGTCGACTAGATGAACTAGGACGTGCGTCATGATATTGAAGAAAGATGGTGGGAACACCAGCTCGAAACTGACAAGACATTGCGCCACATCACTCCTTAGCCTTGGTATGATTTCTGGATCGATCACCTTCTGAGAGATTGCATTGAGGAATGCACATAGCTTCACAATGGCTAATCGGACGTTTTCCGGTAGAAGCCCCCTCAATGCAACCAGAAGCAGTTGCGTCATAATCACGTGGCAGTCATGAGACTTTAGGTTCTGGAACTTTTTCTCTCGCATATTTATTATTCCCTTTATATTCGACGAGAAGCCAGTCGGGACCTTCATACTGAGCAGGCATTCAAAGAAAATTTCTTTCTCTTCTTTCATAAGAGCGTAGCTGGCAGGACCTTCATACTGCTTCGGAGGCATGCCGTCTTTTTCGTGCAAACGTTGCAGGTCCTCCCGTGCCTCAGGTGTATCTTTTGTCTTCCCATACACGCCCAAGAAGCCTAACAGGTTCACGCAAAGGTTCTTCGTCACGTGCATCACATCGATTGAAGAGCGGACCTCTAGCTCTTTCCAGTAGGGTAGGTCGAAGAATATAGATTTCTTCTTCCACATGGGTGCGCGTCCCTCAGCGTCATTCGGAACAGCTAGTCCGCCGGAACCCTTTCCAAAGATTACGTGTAAATCATTGACCATAGCAAGTACGTGATCACCGGTACACATGGCGGGCTTCTTCCGGTGATCTGCCTCGCCTTTGAAATGCTTGCCTTTCTTTCGACATTGATGGTTGATCGGGAGAAATCGATGATGGCCCACATACACATTCTTCCTGCATCTGTCCAGTTATATACTTTCGGTGTCATCCAAACAGTGCGTGCATGCGTGGTATCCCTTGTTTGTCTGTCCTGAAAGGTTAGTCAGAGCGGGCCAATCGTTTATGGTCACGAACAACAACGCCTTTAGGTTAAATTCCTCTTGTTTGTGCTCATCCCACGTACGTACACCGTTTCCATTCCACAGCTGTAAAAGTTCTTCAACTAATGGCCTTAGGTACACATCAATGTCATTGCCGGGTTGCTTAGGGCCTTGGGTGAGAACTGGCATCATAATGAACTTCCGCTTCATGCACATCCAAGGAGGAAGGTTATACATACATAGAGTCACAGGCCAGGTGCTGTGATTGCTCCTCTGCTCCCCGAGAGGATTAATGCCATCCGCGCTTAAAGCAAACCATACGTTCCTTGGGTCCTTTGCAAACTCATCCCAGTACTTTCTCTCGATTTTTCTCCACTGCGACCCGTCAGCGGGTGCTCTCAACTTCCCGTCTTTCTTACGGTCCTCACTGT
Organism: Triticum aestivum; assembly: GCF_018294505.1. Lineage (NCBI taxonomy): Eukaryota > Viridiplantae > Streptophyta > Magnoliopsida > Poales > Poaceae > Triticum > Triticum aestivum. The sequence goes on from NC_057797.1 coordinate 608,993,598, forward strand.
GCCATCGCATCAACTTGGCATGCTCTCCGTTTCTGAACATACGTTTCAACCGTGGTATTATAGGAGCATACCACATCACCTTCGCAGGAACCCTCTTCCTGGGGGGCTCGCCGTCAACATCACCAGGGTCATCTCGTCTGATCTTATACAACAATGCACCGCATACCGGGCATGCGTTCAGATCCTTGTATGCACCGCGGTAGAGGATGCAGTCATTAGGGCATGCATGTATCTTCTGCACCTCCAATCCTAAAGGGCATACGACCTTCTTTGTTGCGTATGTACTGTCTGGCAATTCGTTATCCTTTGGAAGCTTCTTCTTCAATATTTTCAGTAGCTTCTCAAATCCTTTGTCAGGCACATCATTCTCTGCCTTCCACTACAGCAATTCTAGTACGGTACTGAGCTTTGTGTTGCCATCTTCGCAATTGGGGTACAACCCTTTTTTGTGATCCTCTAACATGCGATCGAACTTCAGCTTTTCCTTTTGACTTTCGCATTGCGTCCTTGCATCGACAATGACCCGGCGGAGATCATCATCATCGGGCACATCGTCTGGTTCCTCTTGATCTTCAGCAGCTTCACCCGTTGCAGCATCATTGGGCACATCGTCTGGTTCCTCTTGATCTTCACCAGCTCCCCCCGTTGCAGCATCACCGTATTCAGGGGGCACATAGTTGTCATCGTACTCTTCTTCTTCGCCGTCTTCCATCATAACCCCTATTTCTCCGTGCCTTGTCCAAACATTATAGTGTGGCATGAAACCCTTGTAAAGCAGGTGGGTGTGAAGGATTTTCCGGTCAGAGTAAGACTTCGTATTCCCACAATTAGGGCATGGACAACACATAAAACCATTCTGCTTGTTTGCCTCAGCCGCTTCGAGAAATTCATGCACGCCCTTAATGTACTCGGAGGTGTGTCTGTCACCGTACATCCATTGCCGGTTCATCTGCGTGCGTTATATATAATTAAGTGTGTCAAAAACCATTACAGAACATCATGAATAGATAATTAAGTGACCAAATTAATATAAGTTCATCATCACATTAAAACCAAAGTACATACATAGTTCTCATCTAACAACATATAGCTCTCCAGAGCATCTAATTAATTAAACCATACATTGAAACTATGTAAAACATTTCAATGCGAAAACAAACGCGATCATAATCGCAACCAAGGTAACAATTGATCCAACGGCATAATGATACCAAGCCTCGGTATGAACGGCATATTTTCTAATCTTTCTAATCTTCAAGCGCATTGCATCCATCTTGATCTTGTGATCATCGACGACATCCGCAACATGCAACTCCAATATCATCTTCTCCTCCTCAATTTTTTTATTTTTTCCTTCAAGAAATTGTTTTCTTCTTCAACTAAATTTAACCTCTCAACAATAGGGTCGGTTGGAATTTCCGGTTCACATACCTCCTAGATAAATAAAATCTATGTCACGTTGGTCGGCATAATTTTCATAAACAATAAATGAACCAATAGTTATAAAGATAATATATACCACATCCGAATCATAGACAGGACGAGGGCCGACGGGGGCGGATACCAAAACCATCGCACTATATAAGATGCAATAATAAAAGTAAGAAAATGATACAAGTATCTATCTAAACATACAAGTAAGAATATTTTTCCTTTCAGAAAGAAGATAAGAACAAGAGGCTCACCACGGTGGTGCCGGTGATGAGATCGGCGCGGGTGATCGACGGCGGTGAAGACGGGGGCGGGGCGTGACGGACCGCTAAACCTAGACAAATATTGAGGAAAATGGAGCTTGGAGGTCGAGCTTGGAGAGGAGAAAGCTTAAGTAGTGTGGCTCGGGCATTCCATCGAACACCTTGTGTGCATAGGAGGTGAGCTAGAGCACCACCAAGCCCTCTCCCCCTCGGCCAGAAAAAACAGAGCAGTGTGCTCTGCTCTTGCGCGAGGGGGTATATATAGGCACCACCATTGGTCCCGGTTGGTGGCATGAACCGGGACTAAAGGGGGGCCTTTGGTCCCGGTTCATGCCTCCAACCGGGGCCAATGGTGGTGGGCCAGGAGCCAGGACCATTGGTCCCGGTTCGTCCCACAAACCGGGACCAAAAGGTCCAGATGAATCGGGACCAATGGTCCACGTGGCCCGGACGGCCCCCTGGGCTCACGAACCGGGTCCAATGCACCCATTGGTCCCGGTTCTAGACTGAACCGGGACTAATGGGCTTACCCGGCCTGAACCTTTGCCCCCTTTTCTACTAGTGACACCGTCCTCGAGAAGATCGGCCTCATGGTGTACAAGCTCGACCTCCCGCCAGAGAGTCAGGTGCACCCTGTCTTCCATGTATCCCAGCTCAAGCCATTCACGCCGGACTACACGCCAGCGTATGCAGAGCTGCCGTGCGTGCCGGACCTCACTGTCTCGTCGGCGGCACCAATGCAGCTGCTGGAACGGCGCATGATGAAGTGCGACAATGCGGCCATCATGCAAGTCAAGGTGCAGTGGGGCGATGGCTCGCCGCCCGCCACCACATGGGAAGATTACGAGGTTCTCTAGCAGCGTTTTCCTGCAGCAGCCATTTCGGAGGACACCGGGGCAAGCTCGCAGGACGAAGCTCAGTCTTAAGGGGGAGAGAATGTCACACCTGGCCACTTGGCATGTGTGACTTGGCAACCCTGCGGGAGGGACCCCCCGAAGTGTGCGTGTGTGAGTCGCGTGAGCATATAAGCTGGCCGCATGTGGCTGGTGTGGCGTGCGTGATGTAACCAGCTCAAACCTCTCACCCAATCCTTCCTCTGGAAGTGAAGTTCTTCTTCCTCCCCAAGCTTTCTCCCCACCTCTCACCTTCCTCTCGATCTCCTCCCCCTACGTTCATTACAGCCTGGCGATGGAGAAGCACAACTTGGTGGGGACGGGGTCGAAGCCATGGAAGGAGGGGCGGTCGGCAGTGCATGGCATACTGGCATGGATATGGTCTGGAGGACAATGGAGCTGGCGGTGGCGATGGTGTTGATCCAGACGAGAGAGAGAGAGAGAGAGAGAGAGAGAGAGAGAGAGAGAGATTGACCAAGGGGAGGCACAACATCGTTGGGTCACTAGTACTACGTAGTATGGAAACGGCGGATGCTAGGTGTCATCCAGCTGATCCGCACGTGGGATCAGCCGGGTCGCTAGCCACTCGATCCCCACGCGACTGGTTTGGTAGCCGCAATGTATACATGACCTTAGTCACAAAAAAATCATATACGTGACCAAACCAATCTGTGTTTGGACAGTTAGAGGGACAATGGTATCCCCAACCCACCAGGATTCAAGTCCTGGTGCTCGCATTATTCCTGAATTTATTTCAGGATTTCCGGCGATGCGTTTTCAGTGGGAGGAAACGTTCCCGTCTACGGCGAGGTGCCTACGGTGACTTCGTAAATCTCAAGATGATATGCGCACTCAGTCTCTCGAAGGTGCTCATAGAGGTAGGGTGTCCATGTGTGCATTCATAAGGGTGAGTGTATGCACGTATGTATGAGTGCTTGCGTCTGCACTGTGTTTAATGAAAAGTTGTTTTTAGCTCAGGTAAAGTTATAAGTAGCAAGTCGTCCATTGCCAAAAAAAGAAGCAAGTCATACATGCTCACGCGAGGACAGTAACTGTTGAAGAGAGAAAAGAAAGGCGACCTCGCCTTCCCTCACGAAGAGCTTCTTCCGCCGCCACCTTCCGGTGGCTCTCGTTCGCCGATGACCTCGGTCGTCGGTGGTGAGGGGGGTCGCCGGATCCACGCGTGTGGATAGGTTTAGGCCAAAGTTGCTTAGTTTTTAGGTTGTTCATCATCTTGGCTTCGGCGAAGGCGATGTCGGCGCTAAATAAAGTTTCTTCGGTTCCTACTCCGAAAAGGCAATCGGTCCTATGGTTGGGGATGGATTTGGAATCCAATCTGTTCAAGCAAGGAATGTGCAGCGGCAACTGCATCCTCTTGGTGGACCTGTGTCCTCGGGCTTCATCGTTATGGTGGCGTTTGCTCCAGCGCCGGCGCGGAGTTCGGGAGGTACGTACTCAAGGAGCGGATGCAGATTGTGGTCTGCATCGACGGCATCTGGAAGATGGTGGATCGTGTGCTGGGTTCGTGATACGTGGATGGCAGGTATGGTGTCCTCCTCCGACATCTTAGTCGTGTGTGGTTGTCAGATCTGGAGTTTGATGGCATGACTGGGGTGTTGCCCTGGTCTGATTCTTTCAACGGGAATGATTTCGCCTTTGGCAAGCCACCTTGGAGGTCCGCAAAATTGCATATCAGCAATGGAGCCGCGTCGAGCTCGGGTGTGGAGGTGATTCGTCATTATTTCCTTTGGTGATTGTTGTGCTGCCAGAGACAGGTGACGGGCATCGGTGTCAAGCTCAGAGATTTCTTCAGTCTTGTTTACAGTTTTACTTCTTGGCTGGCGTTCCATTGTGCAAAGGCTAGCGTTCTGCTAATGGTTCAATTTTGTCAGGTTGGTATGTATGTGGCTTGTACAATGTTCTTTATGATATAAATGAGGCACGTATTACCATGCAAAAAAGGACAAAAGCTGCTTCAAATACAGCGGTGGGGTGGCTGTTGCGTACTAGGTCAGATGCGCTGCAAGCCGAGATGACGATGTCGCGAGGGGTGGTCCGGCTGTTGGGGACGTAGTGTGAGGGCGCGAGCCCGACTACTTCGACGACGACAACAATGCTACCAGGCATGCTGTGACGGAAGCCTGACTACTTCGACAGCGGCGACGATGCTACGAGGCATGCTGCGACGAGCCCGGTCGCTTCGGCGGCAGTGGCGATGCTACGATGCATGCTTGGACGGAAGCCCGACCGATTCGACGACGATGACGAAGCTATGAGGCGTGCTGTCACGGAAGCCTGGCCGCTTCGACAGCGTCGGTGGCGATGCTACGAGCGTGCTGCGACGGAGGCCCGGCCGCATCAATGATGTTGCAACGACATGCTTCGACAGCCGTGGCGATTGCGCGGTGATGCTGCGGCGGCAACTCGGCTGATTCGACAATGTTGCAATGACATGCTTTAACGTAAACCTGGGCATGGACAACCCGGCCCGGTAGCCCGACCCGACCCCGGCCCGAAAAACCCAGGTCGGGCCGGGCCGGGTTCAGGCTTGGAAAACAGAGCATGTCTAATTTTCGGGCCGGGCTCGCGCTCTAAAATTAACCCGAACGAAAGCCCGGCCCGGCCCGAGCATTTGCTGCAAAGAGGCTGAGAAGCAGCGATCCGGCCCAACAGGCTGGCCTTCTAGCCCACAAACTACCTAACCAGCTACCCCTAATGCCTACCCCCCCCCCCCGCTCGCTCCCGCACCCGCACACACACCCCGAGTCCCCGACCAGTCCACCCTCCTCGATCCCCCTCGACTGGCGGCAGCGACGCAAGTCCTTGCTCCTGCTATGGCGAGGCCCCGGCGCTGCTGTACCTCGTCGGCCTGATGAGCGGCGGCTGCGGCTGTAGCCCCGACCAGTCCACCGTCCTCGAGACCCCAAGTCCCCAACCCACCCTGTCTCGATCCGTCGACCGGCAGCGGTGTTGCAGCTCTGGCACTGCAATGGCGCGGCCCCGGCGGTCCTTTCCCTCCTCGACCTGATCCTCCTCTAGGGCCATGCATCGGCGACCCTTCCTCCCCATCACACGGTGGTGCTACCTCCCCATCAGAAGGCGGCGCTCCCTCCCCATCTGACGGCGGCGCGCCCTCCCCATCCGACGCCGGCGACCGGCAGGTATGACCTTCTGTCCTCCTCTCTCTGTTGGTATGTTTATTGTTCCATTTAGGATTTTTTTGCTGCGTAGTAGATTAATATTTGTGCTACTTTGTTTCTCTTGTGTGTTGTATTTTATGGTAGGCATGACTAGTTTGTGGAGTCTAAGTGATGAAGTTCATGAAGAGGAAGAGGAGGATTATAATCCCAGTGTTGAACAGGACAATGCTGCCACAAGTGCAAGGTTGGACCAGATCGTTGTGCCTGATCCTGCTCGTCGCCGTGCTGTCCCATCAGCTACTGCTACGGCAGCACCTCGCAGCAAGCGTACAAGGTTGAACCAAGAGGGACATGGACATGAAGCAAGTCAGCCGCCATCGCCACCGGCACCGCCAGGACCAAAGGTTACTACTGCTCCAAAATTAAGGTCAAAAGCATGGAAAAAGTTCACTAGGATTGAACAACCTAATCCTGATGAAGTAATGGCAGAGTGCAATATTTGTCATACTATACTTAGAGCGCCCTTGAAGAATGGAACATCTAGTTTGTTAAGGCATACTGCTCAAGTGCATCCACATAATACAAATGAAGTGAATAGCTATTTTCTAGAAACTGAAAAGAACGCGGATGGCTCACATTCAGTTAGGAACACAAAGTGACATGGAAACTATTAGAGCTGCAATCTCTATGTTCCTAGTTGGGGGTTCACATGCATTTAGTGTGATAGAAGAAGTGGGGTTCAAAAAAATGATTGGTGTTGCTTGTCCTCAGTTTAAGACTGTTAGTCGGTACACAATTAGAAGGGATATCATGGCAATGTTTGAAAGAGTGAGGACTGAATTGAGAGAAATTATCAGCAACAGCCCTGGTAGAGTTAGCTTCACCACGAACAATTGGAAATCAGATGTGACAAAGTTTAGTTATATTTGTATTACTTGTCATTACGTTGATGATGCTTGGAGACTGAACAAAAGGATAATATGGTTTAAAAAGTTGAATCCACCTTATGATGGGGCTACAGTTGCTGATGAAGTCCATTTATGTTTTCGTGAGTGGAAGGTTGACACCAAAATAATGTGCATGACTCTTGATAATGCTGCATACAATGATTTAATGATCAACACTTTGAGAACTACATTGCTGCCTAAAGGTGTGTTACCATTGTTTGGAACTTTCTTTCAAGTCCGATGTTGTGCACACATTTTAAATCTGATTGTCCAAGCTGGTCTGAAACTTATTGATAAATCTGATTGTCCAAGCTGGTCTGAAACTTATTGATAAATCTGCTGACAAGATTAGAGAGGGCATTCAATATATCAAAATTTCTAGCAATCATATTCACAAGTTCTATGAAACTTAGTGAACTATGTTGTGGACTTATTGAACCCTGTTGCGGACTTGTCAAACTATGTTGCTTGTGTCTTTGGACTTGAGAAATATGCTGCTGTTATGTAATATTGTAATGAATGGATTACATGTATATGTATATGCTGTTGTTTTGTGAAATGCAGCTGTTTTGTGAAATATGTATATGCTGCTGTTTTGTGAAATATGATGCTGTAGTATATACCATGCTACTGTTTATAATGCTATTGTTTGCTGAAATATGTTGTTTCTGTAACTTGTTGTACATCAGGAATTTTCGGGCTTCGGGTCGGGCTACGGGCTTCGGGCTTTTCAGCCGGGCCAGGCTCGGGCTTGTAAACGTGAATTTTTGTCGGGCTTTTCTCAGGCTCAGGCTTTACATTTTAGCACCGGGCTTTCTAGAGCCCGGCCCGGCCCGAAACCGGCCCGGCCCGAGAGATGCCCGGGTTTACTTTAACGCCCGTGGTATGCTTCAATAATGCTACGACGGCAAGATGTTTGCTTCAATAATGTTGCAATGGCTGTGGCGGGTGCTTCGACAGGCGAGGTGATGCTACGACGGCAACGCCGCTACTTTGATGATGTTGTGACAACGTGCTCCGACGGCTGCAAAGATGTTACGACGAACCGCAATGGCGGCATGTTTCAAACGGTCACGGTGATGCTGCGATGATGTGCTTGGATGATCACGGCAATGCTCCAACGAAGGCCCAACTCCTTCAATGATGTTGCGACGGCGTTCTTTCCTGTCGTGGTAGTGTTGCGATGATGGCACGGCTGTTTCTACGGCTTCGACCACCGCGGCAGCGACGGCGATGATAGAGGCGTCAAGGATGCTACTCTAAGCATTGCTATATCCAAGCAAAACAGGACTCCATAAGCTTGTGTTGAGATTATCTGCAGCATTGCAGCATCACGTACATGTGTAGGTACGTGCTAAGCACTACTAGCGAAGTACGTATATATATAAGTGAAAGGAGCACTCAGCTTCAGGAGCCGCGATGGGTAGCGTAACTTCACGTAGTGACACCGAGACGCTCCGCACCACACGATCGCGTGCGTGCGATCGCACGGCGCCGGACGCGGCTGACGAAGCCAAGACTTCATCCGACTGTTTTTAATCGATTTCCTATGGAAATCGGATCCTAGTACGTGAAGTAGTCTCGATTAGGACGTGGGATGTGACTTGTATTCCAATCGTATAGTGGGCTCCTAATGCGAAACGGGATTCCTTCCCTGAGACGAGCTGGGTCACGTCGTTCGGATCAATATAAAGCAGCGACGGTCGCGACGGGTGTTGCACGCGCAACTAGTTAGGCATAGACATAATCGTGTCTGATTGATCGTGCGGAAGATGAGCAGTCATACGCTCTCGCTGCTGCTGGTGACGTTGATGGCACTGCTGGCGTTGACGACGGCAGCGGAGTACAATGTGGTGGACTATGGCGCGAGGCCCGATGGCGGGGCGGACTCAGCGGGGGCGTTCCTAGCCGCGTGGGGTGCGGCGTGCAACGACACGGGGCGCTCCGGCTCCCAGCCGGTGCTGCGTGTGCCGGCGGGCAGGTTCCTGCTTAGCCAGGCCTATTTCAAGGGGCCTTGCCGGAGCGCCGGCGTGGTCGTGGCCATTGACAAAAACGGCACGGTCTTCACGCCGCCGGCAGTGGACAGCAGGGCGTGGATCATGTTCCACCACGCCGATGGTCTAGCGATCCGCGGCGGGACGCTAGACGGGAAGGGGCAGGAGTATTGGGCATGCAAGAAGGTCAGCAATTGCACCGGGCAAGGCCCCACGGTGAGTGATGACATGAACTTCTTGGTTTTCCTTTTTTGCAATGTGGTTGGGTTCAATTTCCTTGTGACGGGCGTTGGTCATACGTACGTACGATTGCAGACGCTCGACATTAGCCAGTCCAAGGGCGTGAGTGTGAAGCAGCTGACGCTGCTCAATAGCAAGGTATTCCACATGGCCATCTTCGACTGCGCCGCCGTGACGGTCCAAGGCATCCGGATCATCGCACCGGCCAACAGCCCCAACACCGACGGCATCCACGTCAGCCACTCCCGCCATGTGAGCATCCTCAACACCACCATCGGCACCGGCGACGATTGTGTCTCCATAGGGCCTGGCACCTCCAACGTGCTCATCAGGGACATCGAGTGCGGTCCGGGCCATGGAATCAGGTGCCACCTTCAGTTGCTAGTTCATCATCCATTATTGTGTTTGCTTGTGGTTTGCGCAACGTAATAGCATTGGTTTTGTGTATTCATTGGATGGACGATCGCAGCATCGGGAGTCTAGGGTGGCAGGACGGTGAGGAGGGGGTGAGGAACGTGACGGTGGAGATGGCGGTGCTGACGGGCACGACCAACGGCCTGCGGATCAAGACGTGGGCGATGCCCAACTCCGGCTCCGTCACAAACGTCTCCTTCTCACGGGTCACCATGAACCGTGTGGCCAACCCCATCCTCGTCGACCAGAACTACTGTCCCCGCAAGGTCGACTGCCCAGGCAATGTACGTCTCCTTCCCTACATGCATGCAACTACTACACGTGAACCAACCCATCGATCGACTATATCATGAGCTGTGTTGTTGTGTGTGCCTGCAGAGCTCGGGGGTGCAGATCAGCAACATATCATACACGGACATCGAGGGCACATCGGCGACGCCCATTGCAGTGAAGTTCAACTGCAGCAGCACCAACCCCTGCAGCGGGATCAAGCTTAGGAACATTAGGCTGACGTACAAGCACAAGCGGCCGGCGCAGGCCAAGTGCGGAAATGCCGGCGGGTCCACGTCCGGAGAGGTCAGACCGCCGAGCTGCTTCTGACGATCGGAGTTCGCCGTCGGGCCGGAGAAGCGCGAGCATCTTATTGATTCGATGGTTTCTGTAAATACTTCTCTTGCACAGTTGCGTAAGATCAAAAAGAAAAAAAAACATGATAGCGTGATCATTGCTTGGAGGATCTCAAAGCGACCCTTATATGTAGTCCAGGGTAGTAGTTTTAGCAGATTTGCTAATTCTCAATTGATTGAGACATAGTTAAACCACAATCAACGTCATAAATTTTGCGTGGTTGTTCTTGTAATTTTTTTTAGATTTTTTATTTGTTTTTTGAGATGGCTAATCTTTGTGTAAAATCTGATGGTTATAACTTGTGAGTGTATAGGTTTACGGGAGTCTGGATGTCCGTCTAACTAATCCGTGTTGTGTCGTTTGGCGGAAAGCGGCTTGATAAATTTTAGAATCAAGTGGCCTCACTTCTCTCCCCATTTATAACTCACCAAGAGCAGAAATATTTAACTCTCTTTTCCCGAGCTTGAGAGAGGCCTATGTCATCTTTGCCAACAGCCTCCTCAACTTGCTATCTATGTCAAACAACCGTTATCTTTAGCCTATAACATGCATATGTGTTGTTTTGTATGTTAGAACGATCAAAATGGCTTCTAACCGGCGAAATAAGAGTTCACATTGTCACATAACTTGATTGAGATTTAACTTATTGAATTAGTAGATCTGTTGAAATAAACGAATGCAACCCGAGCGAGTGGCATGGAAAAATTAATTAGGCTTAGTTTAGCAGGGTATTTTCAAAACCGTAGTAATAGTAATCTAAAACATTAGGGTTAGTTTGGGTGAACGGTATATTTAAAACCGTGATAATGCACGAATACTTCAGTCTGTGAAAACTAGTATGCTTTAGAAGAAAAAACCTCTTTCTAAGATTGGTCTAAAAGATGGATAATGGCAAGTGAGAGACCGAGAGTGCATGTGTATTGTAGTGGCATTTTACAAGCCTGAGTTTTTGTACTGATATATTATTCATCAAGTGCCAAAATTTTAGTGGCCCGCCAAAATATTGATTTCATGCATATGGTGCACTCAAGTTCATAACAGAACCAGTAACTCCAGGATGTGCACCACGCAATAGCAAAGGGAGCACATGAAGTAGCCTTATTTGAGATTAACAAAAACCAAACTTAGATATAAAAACGATCTATTTCACATGTGGCAATATATATAGCTAGCTGCCATGCAATACTAGTCGGTCATGCATGTCGTTTGACTAGAGTTTCTTCGGATTGATAGATTTTCGTTTCTTGCTGCCTTGATCAATCGGCGCGGACTTGACGTTGGTGGTAGCCGAGGCTGCAGGAGAAGGAGGAGGAGGAGGAAGAGGACTAGTAGGGGCGGCAGCAGGAGGGGGAGGAGGAGGAATGTGTTTGTCAATGTGGATGGTGAGGGGGACAATGTCGCCAGACAGATACGCTTTCGGCACCGACAGGGACGTAAACTCGTCCGGCCATGGCGTGCCAGCGGGCAGGGAGCTGCTTTTCATGACCAGTAACTCAAACGTCACCCTCGCGCCACTGCCGGTGTGCTCCACGGCGAGCTTGGACGAGAACTGCGGCGCGCCCGGTGCGTCACCGTCCGCCCTGACGCACACCAGCGACACCGCAGAGTCCTTGTCGCGCTCGGCCAAGACCACGAGGAACACGCTCCGATGCCGGTTGGCGGTTGGCCATGTCGTCCTGGTCGATGAGGACCTGCCAGCGCCGTGTCAGTGGCAGGCTTGTTGGCACAGGCCCCTGTACGTTGCTCTTTAGACGAGTTCTTTCTGTCGAGAGCACTTTCGTTTGTCGAGTCGGCCGAGTACTTTCTGTCGGGGATATACCCCTCGGCGTAAACCGGCCGGAAGTGTAACCCGGCCGGATTTGGCGGTTTATTGAAAGACCCCGCTAACACTTGGCGGTTTACTAGCGACCCGTCCTGACCTGGCGGTTTACAAGCCACCCGCCTGGTCATTATGACTCACTGGTGACTCGGCGGGCGGGTCAGACGGATGACAAGCCCAAGGCCCAGAAGGCCGGCTCATGTTATGGTGGGCCGGTTTAAGAGGAAAGGCGTGAGGAATATTTGTCTTACAGGGAGTTAAGACCTGGACTTGTATCCGGTTTGTATTAAAGATAGACTAGTCCTAATTTTAATAGGACTTCACATGTAACCCGCCCCTTCAACATATATAAAGAGGGGTAGGGTTCCCCAAAGAGGGGCAAGCTACAAGCAACAAGAAACAATCTTAGGGCTAGTCACAAAGAGGAGAGCCGGTTTACAGCGACTCCCTCGTGATAATAATGAGACCTAGCCACAAACAGCATGTAGGGCTATTATCAGATGATGTTTCCTGAGGCCCGAAGCTGTCTAAACCCTTGTCTTGTGTGTTGATCCGCCCTGCGTCTCTCGTTTCATTCAACCCCTGTCAAACTACCGCATAGATGCGTTGGCCTCACGACTAAGTCCTTATTTTAGGACATCTGCCGTGACAATTTCACGACACTTTTCGACCGTACACAAACTGTACGTACAGAACTAACCGATGCTAGCAAGTAGGCTGGCTAGTAGGTGGATGCTTATGTGGTGGCTAGCTCAGAACTACGCAACGCCGAAGGGTTGATCGATTCGAACTAGCACAAGTCGCCGAGAACACACGTAGCGATTTATGGCAACAGGTGCTTGCGTGTCGCACCTGTGTTTTATTTCCTTTTGATCTAGACGGAGGAATTGCGACACCTTCATCATCGGCATTGGTGCTCCTGCTGCCGCCGTCACGATCTCCTTACCTGTGTTCGACATGATCCTTTGAGTGCTTTTCGAAGATCACGACCGACCAAACCAAGCTCCGAATACCAAATGTTGGCTACAGGCCTGACTCGACGAGTACTTTCCGTCGAGACGACTTCGTACGCAGCAGCCGCTAGCGACACTAGCCAGCCAATTGTCCGTCAGATGAGATGCGTACGTACACAAGGAGCAAGCAGGCAGACTAGCTGGTGGATGGATTCCTCACGTACGTAGCTAGGTAACTAGTACACGCACAAACCAAACAACCAGCCGCCGGCGCCTTCGATCGTAACTAGCACAACTCGCGGAGACACACGAACACGCACGCGATATTATGGCCACGGGAGCGTGTCGCTCCCGTTTGATTGCTTTGTATTGATCTGAGTTCCAGATTACAGGGGTATCTGTACGTATATATAGTAGCTAACCAAAAGTTACTACTAATCCTATACCTACACGGCTACGTAGTGACGGTTCAAGTCCGAGCCGGACTGGACAACCTGGTTAATTCCAACAAGGCTGAGCCTCCCCGTCTGGCCGTAGCGCATGAGGATGACTTGGCGGGAGTGGTTCGTGGAGATGTGGTCGAGGAGCATCTCCCGGGAGCCTGAGAAGTCGCAGCCGCCGCCGCCCGAAGGCCCGTCGCGCTCAGGGGTAGCAGGGCGCGTGCTGGCACGCGCAGCGGTGGTCCACGGAGTCGTGGTAGACGACGAGCCCCGCCTCGCAGCCGAACTTGACGTAGTCGCACATCAGCTTGACGGCGCCAGCGTAGGCGTCTGCCAGGCGGCAGTGGGCGGCAACGCGGCCGCAGTCCTCGCCGTGCGCGCCGTGGCAGGACGAGCACATCAGATGCCCGTCGTCGCACTGCAATTTATTATACTAATATGTAACGATCAAGACCAACAGCCGTTCCGATGGCAAGGGGTAATAATCACCATGACTCTAATCGATCTGTAAATAAGCTACTCGATCTAAGATTCAAGTTGATAATCAGTAGTGTACCGCGAAGATAGGCGGTTTGAGGGGAGGTGGCAGGCATGGCAGTCCAAGAGCTCCGGTGCCCTGCACTTTTCGAAGATGAGGAAGGGCGGCACGTCGAGGGCAGGCTGTCGCTGCGGCTTGACTTCCACGGGAACCACGGCCAGAGCTCTGTCTCCTCCACCGCCACCGTCGCCGCTGCTGCCATGAGCCATTTCTCCTCTGACTTAGCTTGCTTGACAGGGTCAAAGATCGCACGCATAAATGATTCTTGAGACTGATATAGTGGCGAGGCCGAGTGGAGAACCCAACAGCCGTACGTCCGCTCCACATTGACATTGACATATTCAACACGTACAAGCCTATGATGCTATACTGTGACAACAAAGCTGCTATTGACATTGCTAATAGCCCTGTTCAGCATGATCGAACCAAGCACATAGAGATTGATCGTCACTTCATCAAGGAGAAGCTTGATAGGAGAGTTGTTTGCCTTCCATACGTAACTTCAGCAAGTCAAGTAGCGGATGTTCGTAGCAAAGGACTCCCAAAAAAACATTTTTCATGTTTTGTAGCAAGATGGGTCTGTAGGATATATTTTCCCCATCTTGAGGGGAAGTGTTGGTGTATGAATACTGTAATTAGGTGACTTCTTAGGGACTAAAATGTAAATTGTATAAACAAATATAAATGAGTACAGAGAGAAGGGATCGATGTGGAAGATCCAGAGTGTCCCCAAATTCTCTTCATGCTCCCTCAAATCCCTAGCTCAAATCACTCAAATCTCATATGATTTTCAACAGTAGGGAACAACCAGCATGTATGACGGGAGGATTCTAACGGCGATAGAGACGCAGTACACCATGGGCCTGAGCTTCCATGGGATTCACGATGGAATCGGTAGGCTACTCCAGGAACACCCCTTGAGGTGCTGGAGGCCCCCCTTGAGAAGGTTAACCAAGAAGAAGAAAAACCGCATCATGAGATCTTGGACCATCTGGTTTTAGTTTGCAAGTTACTGGACTAGACCAGTCCCATCATGCAAGTTTGTGTCCCCATAGTGTAACCTCTTAAAAAGGATCAAAGTATGATGTCCGTTCTACAATAAGTTGATAGTTGAGCTCCTATCCTTTTAGGATAACATAAATGAACCAGGTCATTAAAATAGACCATACAAGATAGAGATATACGAGTTAGAGTGCTCGGCCCCCGTGTTGCCTAACCCATGCGACGTGGGCGGGAGCCCCTGATACGTCTCCAACGTGTCTATAATTTTTGATTGCTCCATGCTATATTATCTACTGTTTTGGGCAAAATTGGGCTTTATTATCCACTTTTATATTATTTTTGGGACTAACCTATTAACCGGAGGCCCAGCCCAGATTTGCTGTTTTTTGCCTATTTCAGTGTTTCGAAGAAAAGGAATATCAAACGGAGTCGAAACACAATGAAATCAACTGGAGAAGTTATTTTTGAAAGGAAAGCTACCGAATGGACTTGGACCCCACGTCAGGAGATAAGGGAGGTGCTCATGAGGGTGGGGCCCCCCCTAGGGCGCGCCCCCTGCCTCGTGGGCCCCCCCGAAGCTCCACCGACGTACTTCCTGCACCCATATATACCTACGTACCCTAAAACTTCCAGAACAGAGATTAGATCGGGAGTTCCGCCGCCGCAAGCCTCTGTAGCCACCAAAAGTCAATCGGGACCTTGTTCTGGCACCCTGCCGGAGGGGGAACCCTCACCGGTGGCCATCTTCATCATCCCGGCGCTCTCCTTGACGAGGAGGGAGTAGTTCACCCTCGGGGCTGAGGGTATGTATCGGTAGCTATGTATTTGATCTCTCTCTCTCGTGTTCTTGATTTGGCACGATCTTGATGTATCGCGAGCTTTGCTATTATAGTTGGATCTTATGTTTCTTCTCCCCCTCTACTCTCTTGTAATGGATTGAGTTTTCCCTTTGAAGTTATCTTATCGGATTGAGTCTTTAAAGATTTGAGAACACTTGATGTATGTCTTGCCGTGCGTATCTGTGGTGACAATGAGATATCACGTGATTCACTTGATGTATGTTTTGGTGATCAACTTGCGGGTTCCGCCCATGAACCTATGCATAGGGGTTGGCACACGTTTTCGTCGTGATTCTCTGGTAGAAACTTTGGGGCACTCTTTGAGGTTCTATGTGTTGGTTTGAGTAGATGAATTGAGATTGTGTGATGCATATCGTATAATCATGCCCATGGATACTTGAGGTGACATTGGAGTATCTAGGTGACATTAGGGTTTTGGTTGATTTGTGTCTTAAGGTGTTATTCTAGTACGAACTCTAGGGCTGTTTGTGACACTTATAGGAATAGCCCAGCGGATTGATTGGAAAGAATAACTTTGAGGTGGTTTCGTACCCTACCATAATCTCTTCGTTTGTTCTCCGCTATTAGTGACTTTAGAGTGACTCTTTGTTGCATGTTGAGGGATAGTTATATGATTCAATTATGTTATTATTGTTGAGAGAACTTGCACTAGTGAAAGTATGAACCCTAGGCCTTGTTTCCTATCATTGCAATACCGTTTATGCTCACTTTTACCACTTGTTACCTTGTTGTTTTTATATTTTCAGTTTACAAAAAATCTATATCTACCATCCATATTGTACTTGTATCACCATCTCTTCGCCGAACTAGTGCACATATACATTTTACCATTGTATTGGGTGTGTTGGGGACACAAGAGACTCTGTGTTTTTTGGTTGCAGGGTTGTTTAAGAGAGACCATCTTCATCCTACGTCTCCCACGGATTGATAAACCTTAGTTCATCCACTTGAGGGAAATTTGCTACTGTCCTACAAACCTCGGCACTTGGAGGCCCAACAACGTTTACAAGAAGAAGGTTGCGTAGTAGACATCAGCCCCCTCCCCCATCACGCCGCCATCGGCCACCCCTCCTCCAGCTACTCCCCTCATTGCCGCCGAAGGCCACCACCGAGTGAAGCTCACATAGTGGAGGCGGCGAGTGAAGGAGGGTCTCCCCTGCTGCGCGGCTCTCCTCGTGTGGGCCTTGTGGCTGGCGGCCTGCCTCTCGGTGGTCCGTTAGCGCCTCTTCCAGTGGCCAATGACGTGTCTCCTCAAGGCGGACCCGGTGGCTCTGCTCCGTCTCACGCTCTTGGTGGTGCCGCTCCCCGTGTCTTCTTCTGGTTGCGGATTTGGCATCGCCGCCATGGTTCCTTCCGGTCGTCGTCTCCGGCAGTGCCAGGTGCGGCTTGTTGCCCCCATCCACTACCGGAATCGCACCCTATGCCGACGGCCAGGGCCGTCGGCATAGGCCTGAGTCCCGTCGGGATAGGCCTATGCCGACGGCCCCCGTTGGCATAGGGCCGTCAGCAACATATGCGTCGGCACAGCCAGGGAGGCCGTCGGCACAGAAAAGCCGTCGGCATATATGATACGCCGACGGGGGCCGTACATCTATGCCGACGGCCCCGGACGTCGGCAATGATCACGCCTAACGGCGGCCGCCGTCAAGTCTGCCCAACCACTGGTTGCCACGTGGCACCCCTATGCCGACGGCCTAGCCGTCGGCTTAGTCAAAAACTATGCCGACGGCTAGACCGTCGGCATAGGTGTGCCACGTGGCGACCAGCTGCTGCTCGTGGACCAGGGCTATGCCGACGGCTGGGCCGTCGGCATAGTTTGAAACTAAGCCGACGGCCAGGCCGTCGGCATAGTCCTTCATACAGAGCTCCCAGTAGCTGACACGTGGGCGCCTATGCCGACGGCCTAGCCGTCGGCTTAGTTTCAAACTAAGCCGACGGCTAGGCCGTCGGCATAGGCGCCCACGTGTCAGCTACTGGGAGCTCACGCTAGCCCTATGCCGACGGCCTAGCCGTCGGCATAGTTTGCTTTTTCTTTTTTTTTCTTTTTTCTGTTTGTTTTCAGATCAATTCAATTCAAATAGCAGCACATATCAGCAGATATATATGATGGGATAGACATAAAACACAACGGGATATCATCCGGCACCATCACAACAATATATGCATAAGCATCATCACACACAAGTCTCTAAATGAACATCATCACAACCAACATAAGCATAAGCATATAGAGAAGCACACAAGTCATCTAAATGATCATCACCACACACAAGTCATCTCAAGCATCATCACCACACAAGGATCATCGAGCACCGCGGAGGTCGTCACCGCCAAGACGGCCAAAGCCCAGGTCGTCACTGCTAGCGACAGCGCTACCGCCAAGACCGCCTCCACCTCCTCCTCCGCCTCCGTGGATCGGAGTGGTCGGGCTCCGTGTCTCCGGAGTGCTGCGAAGACCACCGCCAACGGTAGATCCACCTGTTCCCTGCATGTTGAAAAGACATATGCACGGGATCTATGACTGTATTGAAAGGCATGACATGCTTTGGGTGAATAGATTGGGGATGAACTAACCAGCGAGGGGCCAGCGTTCTGTGCCACAAACTCCTCAAAGCTCATCAGCATTGGTTGTGCTGGAGGGCATTGTGCTGTAGGGAACTGAGGACACCTGCCGGCCGCCATATCCTGAAAAGCCTGCTGCATCTGGCTATCCCTCTACACTTGGTGTTCATAAAGCCTCTGATGCCACGCCATGGTCTCCTGGCGTGTGTACTCCATGTAGGCCTACGGTATGACATAATGGAACTCATAAAACTACTAAATGCGGAAAATAAAGTGAGAAATGAAGATAAGAGGGAAAATAATTACAGATTGTTGCTCCTGAAAGAGGGACTGTGTACTAGTCACTGGCTGGCTCGTGCACTGGCTCAGGCTCGGGTCGATCCGACGAAGCTGTGTGTAGGAGATACTAGGAGTGATCACAGCATCGAGAACCGCGTCCCGACCGTGCTCCTTGGGCCCCATCCTCACCATCGCCATGTCGTCCAGAGGCGCCGTAATGGGGTCAGGTGTGTCAGGATGTAACTCCAGATACGCTTCGGAGTAGGCCTTCTTCCTCCCTGCGGTCTTCTTGCCGTAGTACTTGGGCTCGCCAGGCTTGGGGTCCTTCCGCGTATGGGCGATCTCCCACGCCTGCATGTGTGAGAGCGGCCGCTTCAGTTTCTCCTCCTGCACCACCAAACAGAGGTTAGTCATACATAAGAAAGTGATGGTAAATAGAAGAAGAAGAATGTTTAATGGGGTTAGTCATACATTAACTGCCTTGTGGAGATAGTGGTTTCGGTTTCCCTGAGCATGTACTCCCTCCGTCCCTCGGTTAGCCTTATTTTGGGTTCTCATAGCCGCCCAGGCTCCAGCCTCATCACACCAAAGATCCACCAATGTCGTCCAGGACTCGTCTTTTCCATAACACCAATTTGGACACACCTACATAATAAAAGCATAATGGCATGTAGGTGTGTCCAAATTGGTGTTATGGAAGCATAAAGCATAAAGCATAAAGCATAAAGCATAATGTACCACAAGGTAATGAAAGCATAATGAAAGCATAATGAAAAATCTTTTATACTTACCGCCAAGAACTCGGGCCTCTCCAAGGTAATGCCCATCCTCCGCGCTTCTTCCTTGGTCATCTTCACACCAAGATAGTCGTGGTAGTATGTGGAGATGGCCACATAGCGCACCTCGTACTGCATCTGGCGGGCCTTCTTCTTGCATTGGCGCAGCACGATCTGGTCCGCTCTAGCCCTATGCTCTGGAAGAACTCGATAGAATTTCTACAATCATGCATGAAACAAGAACGGGAGAAGCCATGAGTTAAATCATTCATGAAACTAGAATGGACTTGTGCTTCTGAAGAGAACTCACCCAGAAAGTAGTGATCACGGCCTTGGCATGGGTCTCATGGTCCGCGTGGCGGGCCGCTTCCCAGTGGTCCCAGCTCGTGGCCAAAACCTGACGGTCCGGCTGCCTGACTGGATCAGGACAGTACAACCCCGGCCAATATAACTTCAGCAAGACGGTGATGAGGCCGTTGGGAATACGGACCCCTTTAGAATATATCCAGTTGCTGCAAAAGAATGAACTATTAGCATGTGACAAGAAAAATAAATAACAATCGGAATAAGCATGTGACAAGCAACATAATGAACCACTTACTCTTTTCCCGTGGGCTCAATGAGCCACTTCTGCTCCTCAGTAGCAGGAACCTGCTTTGGTAGCTTTGCGTTGCCACGTAGCCACCCCTTCGTGTCAACCCCCTTCCCGTCACCACCATCATCCCCGCCACCACCCTCCTCCTCGCCTGCCTTCCCCTCCCCAACCTCCTCCCCAACCTCCTCCTCCTCCTCCTCGCCTGCCTCCTCCTCCACCTCCTCCTCCTCCTCCTCCACCACCACCACCTCCTCCTCCTCCTCCTCCTCCCTAGAGTGTACCTCACTAGAGGAGGGTACCTCACTAGAGGAGGGTACCTCACTAGAGGAGGGCCTCGAAGACAACACCCCCAAGTCGGTGAGGGTGCGCTGTTTCTGGCCGCGACCCCCTGTAGTGGCTCTCCCCCCAGCACCTCGTCCTCTAGAGGCTCTCCCCCCGCCCCCTCCTCCTCTAGGGGCACCTCTCCCTCGACCTCCTGTGATGAGTCATCGTCAAGTAGCCGAGGGGGAGGATTACGTGCTCGACCACTCCGACTAGGCAGGCTGACGACCTTGCGTAGGAAACCCACGCCGTCGGCCTTCCCCTTGCCCATGTTCCACGAACCAGCATTGAAAAGAGAAAAAGCAATTAGTAAATTAATGAAATGAAGGAAAAGGCATGATAATAAACACATTAATAAAAATGCATAAAAAGGCATATTCCTAAACTATAGAAAAAAACACTTGAAACATACATCTGCTAGAACCCATATGAATCATCACTGTTGTAACCTCTTTCTCGGTCCGTCTCATCATCACTATCAATCATATCATCTTCATTGTCCGACGGAGGTGGAGGCTCTTCCTCGTCGTCAGCGTCTTCGTTTAACTTTTCTAGCATAAGTATGTCATTTTCATTGACAATGGTCTCACCATCATTCCGTGCATCGTCGACGTTTGGGTCCACATCATCATCACCCAATGGTCTAGCGTCATCGTTTCTAACCACATCATCATCATCATCATCATCAGGTTGCTCTTGATAGAACACTCCCTCGTATGTCATGGGGTTAATGTTGTAGTAATCGTCTTCATTCGGGTCTGGTAGCTTACCATGTGGCGACACCTTGAACACAACTTCCCAACCCTTTAGATACACTTTTTGGCATGGGTAAGGCAGATAATATACTTGTGTAGCTTGGGTAGCCGCAATGAAGAGATCGGCTCCGGCATAGACGGTTGATGGTTTAACTTCGACCAAACCAATGGAAGGCGTATGTTTTACCCCCTCCCGCGGATCGAACCATCGGCATTTGAACACAGGCAGACTTAGGGTCTCACGCCCCTGGCGGAATTTAACCTCGTATATATTTTGTACCCTTCCGTAGTAGTCTACTGAATTTTGACCGGGGGTGTACACTCCAGTATTTATAGTTTTGGGATCGGGGCGGCTGTTTTGGTGCTCCTCTGTATGGAAGCGATACCCATTCACATCATACTTTTTACATGTCATGACGGCAGGGTCAAAACCCATGGAAACCCATCTCAATTCATCATCCATAGATATGTTCGGATCTTTTCCCTACAAGTATAATGGAAATTGTTGCGTGCATTAGTTCGGTTAACTAATAAATGTTGAAGTAGGTATTTAATAGGGGAGTGTGGAAAATTACTTTGTCCATGAACCAAGCAACAAAATTTTTACGTCCAGGGTTTCCATGACGGAGAAGAGTAAGTGCCTCCGCCTCAGTAGGAGGATTCACTCCCGTCCATTCCTCTTGAACGAAATCACTAAAAAAAGATAAGCGGTGTTAGACCGGGACTAAGTGAACATGAAACATGATGATGTGGAAGACATAAAGGAATGGTGTAGTGGTATTACCTCATCCACACTTCCTCAACTTCCTTGATGTTGTGCAAGATATAGAACATGAGGTCCTCCCACTCTTGTCATGGCATGTTATAAGATTTCGAGGCCCCAGCCCTCCCACCTTGCGCGTTGAATAGATCGAGTCTGGGTTGATACTTGGGCTCTTCTATATTGTATCGAGGCACCTTGTTATGCAGATGGGGAACGTGGTCTGGATAGTATGATGTCCTGAGGTCTGACACCTCCTCTAGGATAACTGCCTCAGCTATGGAAGCTTCAATCTTAGCTTTGTTTCCACATTTCCGTCGGAGATGCTTGTTCTGCCTCTCAGGGCCGTACTGCCAGCGATTTTGCACAGGGCCCCCCAACATACCTCATTCGCGAGGTGCAGAATGAGATGTGTCATCAGAGTAAAGAAGCCTGGCGGAAAGATCTTCTCTAGCTTGACTATCAACTCCGGTGCCTTCTTATGCAATTTTTCAATCACCTCTTTACTTACTTCTTTAGCACAGAGTGTGCGGAAGAAATGGCTAAGCTCGGCAAGCACTCGCCAGACATGCTCGGGGACATAGCCTCGAACCATCACCGGCATTATCCGCTCAATCCATACATGGTAGTCATGACTCTTCAGGCCGGTCACTTTGCCCGTTGAAAGATTGACTCCCTTACTTATATTCGATGCATAACCATCGGTGAACTTCAAAATTTGTTTCAGCCAGATAAGTACTTCTTTTTTTCTGGCGGTTTAAGGACAAAGTCAGCATCTGGCTTGAACCAGTTTTTTCGACCGCCTGTGGGAGGCTTCATGTTCAGGCGTGGTCTATCACAAATTCTCTGTTGATCAGCTCTAGCTTTTACGTTATCCTTCGTCTTATCAGGAATGTTGAGGATCGTGTGGAAAAGGGACTCTGCCACATTCTTTTCGGTGTGCATCACATCAATATTGTAAGGAAGTTTGAGGTCCTTGAAATAGGGAAGCTGCGAGAAGGGGGTAATGTGCGTCCAGTTGTGCGTCTCACCATATCCCTCGAAGCCTTTGCCTTTGCCTTTGCCTTTGCCTTTGCCTTTGACTTTAGGCTTGAGAGCTTTTAGCTGAGCAAGAACATCTGCCCCCGAAAATGTTGGAATCTCGGTTACTTCATGAACAACCCGGCCTTTCGTGAAGTTCTTCTTGTCTTCCCTGTCTGGATGGTCTGGAGGGAGGAACTATCGATGCAGGTCAAAGGCTACATACTTGCCACCCTTACTCAGCCAAATCATTCGCAGAGCCTGCATGCACACTGGGCATGGCATCTTACCACTTGTACACCATCCGCAGAATAGAGCATAGCCGGGAAAGTCATGCATGCAATAGTGCAACCAAACTTTCATCAAGAAATTTCTCTGCAGATCCCGGTCGTATGTCAACCTCGGAAAGTACCAAGAATGGTGCAAAGCATCCACAAGCGGCTGCATAAACACACCCAATTGCTTCCCCGGGTAGTCAGGCCCCGGAATGATGAGCGACAAGAACATGGTCTTCCGTTGCATTAGGGCACCGGGAGGAAGATTGAGCGGAATTACAAACACAGGCCAGCAGCTGTATGGATTGGACGACATACCATATGGATTCAACCCATCACCTGATATGGCTATTCTGACATTCCCAGCCTCGGCTGCTTCCTCGGGGTATTCTTCATCGAATGACTTCCATGCTTCCCCTCCCGATGGATGTACGATTTTTTTGGATTGTACCTTATACCTTCCTTGTGCCACTTCATCATTTTGGCAGACTCCTTCGTGATGAAAAGGCGCTGCAGTCTTTTTATAAAATCAAGATACCGAAGAACCTTAACGGGGATGGTTAGCTGCTTTTTCTCACCATCCTCACCGACCACCTCAATGTACCGAGACGAACCGCACTTCCTACAGTACTTGTCATCCGCATACTCGTGCCTAAACAAAAGGCAATTCTTCGGGCAAACATCTATTTTCTCATAATCCATAGAGAGTGCCTTCATGATTTTCTTTGTATCGTACATGCTTTTCGGCAGTTCATGACCCTCAGGGAGGCTGTTAGCCCATACTCCCAGGAATGCTTCGAAGCATTTCTGGCTACAGCCGTACTCAGCCTTGACTGCAATCAGTTGCGAGATGGCATCCAGCTGAGATATTTTCGCACCCGCATAAAGAGGTTTCTTCGACGAGGCCAAGACCTCCAAGAAGGCCTTTGCGGTTGCCTCCGGCTCCTCCGGTTCATTCTCTGAAGGTGTCGCATTTGCCGTTTCTGCAACAATGACATCATCTAGCATGTCCCTGACCCCGTCGTCCTCATATCCATCGATGCGTTGTCGCATCACCTCCTCTCTACCACGGTCCTGCTCGGCTATGTTTATCGGCGGCATGTCAAAGTTTGGCATATATCTGTGCGTGCGAAGGTGCTCACTCATGTCTGTCTGATTTTTATGATGACGTCTGGCACATCTCGTGCAGGTGCATGGTGGGATGATTCTCATTGGACGACGGAATATCTCCTTCAAATACACATCGGTTTTCGCGATCCACTCTGATGTTACTCGATTCCGACGGATAAAACCACTGTACATCCACTGATTATCTGCCATCCTCTGCTTTTTTGCATCCCACACAACATAATTAAGGATTCACTTAAATTAATCACATCAAATTTTCAGTTTCTACCGCGTTTAATCCACCTACATCTCTAATAGGTAAAGATGGGTCCTAATCCCACCCGAGGATGTGTAGATTGAGTACGTTCTCCATTCTACCCCGTTCCGAGACAAAATTTCGGCAGCACCTCCCCGTTGTTCTCCAGATACACGTCTCGGCAAATAGCCGAGAGAATGTGCTCCGGAGAACAATGGGGAGGCGCCGCTGAAATCCTGTCTCGGAACGGGGTAGAACATGGAGAACATACCCAATCTACACATCCTCGGGCTGTCCGTGGAAAACGCTGGACAATCCAAAAGAGTTGCGGTGATAAATATGCAATTGAATGCATATTTATCCATGCAATCCTTTCGGACGGGAGGCGCCTAGGTTATGTCAGTTGACTTGAGAATGAAATCTAGTGATATGAAAAAATGGAGGAGATAGACTTATAGCTCACCCTCGGCTGTAGAGGAAGTAGTCGAACAGCAGAGGGATGCTCAGGGGGACCAACGCGTCGTACAATGGTCATGAAATGCGACACCACAAAGCCTGCAAATTCCATTGCGACAAAAAATTAGAACATCACAACTCATAGAACATCACAATATCATCATCATCGTCTAACAATCATCGAATCATAAAAAAACATCATCATCATCTAAAAATTATCGAAGCATAAAAAAACACCATCATCTATCATCAACATCATCATCTACCAATCATCTATCACCGAAAGAACAACTAAGATCATCACATCTCAGTAAAGTGTCAAACTTTTGTCTTCTATTTTTTAGCAAGATCATCATGAGTATCATTTTTTAGCAAGATCATCACATCTTAGTAAGTCTCAAAATTTTGTCTTCAATTATTTTATCAAGATCATTATGAGTATCAAAAAATAACAAGATCATCACATCTCAGTCAAGTGTCAAATTTTGTCCAACATCAATCCATCCATTCATCTATCATTAACTTTACCAACATACATTCGTCAACATGACCTAACATTAAATATATGACAAACAAAGTTTCTAAAAAAATTCACCGACATTACATCCATCCACCATCTATGATTCTAACAACATCCATGAATCCATCTAAGAAAAATTTATCCATACATACATCCACCTAAAAACTATCTATCCATCCATTCATCTAACTATCTATCCATCCATTCATCTAACTATCTATCCATCCATTCATCTAGCAGCACAACAGCGGCAGGGGAGCAACGGCAGTAGCGGGGGGAGCGGCAGGATGACGGGGGAGCTCACCGAGGGGGCAGGGGACGTGGTGGCGGAGGTGGTGTCGGAGGGGCCGACAACGGGTGGCGGAGTGTGGGCGGCTGGGGGCTCCCCGGTGCTCACCAGCAGCAGAGGAGGGCCGGGAAGGGGGCGTCGGACCGCCGGAGCCGTGGCCGCAGCCAGCTCACCACGAGCAGGAGGGTCGAGAAGGGGGCGAGGACGACGGGGCCAGTCCCGGGATGGGGCGGCCGGGAACGACCAGCGGCGATGCGGGGCGGGCGGGGACGGTTGGCGGCGGTGCGGGGCGAGAACAGCCGGCGGCAGTGCAGAGGGAGGACGCGTGGTGCGGGGCAGGGACGGGGGGCGAGGAGCGTGGGGAGGGGTCGGTGCGACGCGGCCAGGACGGGGGCGGCAGCGGTGCAGATGGGGGCGTCGGCGGTGCGGGGCTGGGATGGCCGGTGGCGGGGGATCGAGTGGCGGAGGGCGGGGATCGAGCGGCGGCGGGGCTGGATCGAGCGAGGAGGGTGGATGAGGGGGTTAGGTCGAATGAGTGGTCGGGGCGTGGGGTGCCCGGTTGGATAAGGTGTGAGGTATGCCGACCGTTGTGCCGTCGGCATACCTGCTTTTTTGTTTTTTGTTTACATTAAATTCAATTTATTTAAAAAATGTCCTAACAAAATGTAATTATTAATGTCTGGCTCTCAGCACACTGTAAAAAATAGTTCCACCTCGCCACCAATCTATGTTCACATACTTCTCCACCTTCTCAGTTGGCCGTGTGTAAGCTGTGGTGGCCGTTTCCCCCCTCCGAGACATGGCGGCAGCGACGCCCGTGAGGGTGGCACACCCCGAAGCCGCGTGTCGGGTGCCTGAGCCGAGTGGATATGGTATGATATATGCCGACGGCCTAGCCGTCGGCATAGCTACTTATCATTTTTTTTGTTACGACATTTAAAAAAAATTACAACATTTTTTTTATAAATTCAATTATTACTATTTTTTAGTTTCCAATACTAATTTCATTAACTTAAATGTACAGAAAACATATATCGATTGTCCCCCACACGGCCTTCTTCCGTCGTGTCACGGAGAGGTTAGACGGGACGGGGTACCTGTGGGGGGTAGCAATGCCGCAAGGTGTTGCGGTGGGCCCTCCTACGGTTGTGGAAACGTGGTGGCAGGCGCAGGCACGCGGCTCCGGGGTGTGCCCCCTCCCCCCTCACGGGCGTGGATGCCGCCGTGCCCCAGAGGGGGAAACGGCCACGTCGGGCCGACGCAGAGGGAATCTTGGGGTGGGTTGTGCCGGGACTGTGTTGGGGGTGTAGCTATGGCTGGGCTATGACAACAAGGTGAAAAGGCCCGCCGGTCAAACTACGTCCAGCGAAAGTCAAAGGGATAGACCCAACGGTCGTCTGTGTCAGGGTTAGACGGGACGGGGTGCCTGGGGGTAGCAATGCCGCCAGGTGTTGCGGTGGCCCTCCTACGGTTGTAGAAGCATGGTGGCAGGCGTAGGCACCCGCATGCATGAGGGCCCGGTGCGACGCTCCGGTGGCATTGCTACCCCCGAGTGCCCCCGTCCCGCCTAACCCTATAGCGTTTGACCACTGGATCTACCCCTTTGACTTTGCACGGACGGGCTTTGACCAGTGGACCTCCCCACCCGGTTGTGTTAGGTCAGCCCATAGGAACACTTTGGAGCAACATCCGGGCCAGACCCACAGCAAGATCCCCTCCGTGTAGACCCCACGCGTCCGTTTCCCCCCTCCAGGTGCCGGCGGCGGCGCCGTCCGTGAGGGGGGCACACCCCGGACACGCGTGCCGGGCGTTTGCAACCGCCACAACAATTCCAGACTTGTGAGAGGCCGCCGGCGCAAGATTTGGCGGCATGCTAGCCCCCGGAGGCCGCCGGCCACAGCCGTAGACGCGCGAAGGGCAATCCGCGTAGAGGGAATTTTTCGGATACTTCTCCATCACCAAAAATTATGAAAAAATACCATCATTCCTATAGCACATGTGCCCACGTCGTGCAAAAAAACTCATGATTTTATCGCGCTCCGAGTATTTAGTAATATTGACGCCGCATCGTTACCGCAGAACGTCTACTACCGTGTCATCGCCGTCCGTGAGGGGGGCCACGCCCCGAAGACGCGTCCCGCCTCTTCGGACATGCCACCACACCACCCCGCATGTATGAGGGCCCGGTGCGACGCTCCGGTGGCATTGCTACCCCCCAGTGCCCCCGTCCCGCCTAACCCTGTAGCGTTTGACCACGGGATCTACCCCTTTGACTTTGCACGGACGGGCTTTGACCAGTGGACCTCCCCACCCGGTTGTGTTAGGTCAGCCCATAGGAACACTTTGGAGCAACATCCGGGCCAGACCCACAGCAAGATCCCCTCCGTGTAGACCCCACGCGTCCGTTTCCCCCCTCCAGGTGCCGGCGGCGGCGCCGTTCGTGAGGGGGGCACACCCCGGACACGCGTGCCGGGCGTTTGCAACCGCCACAACACTTCCAGACTTGTGAGAGGCCGCCGGCGCAAGATTTGGCGGCATGCTAGCCCCCGGAGGCCGCCGGCCACAGCCGTAGACGCGCGAAGGGCAATCCGCGTAGAGGGAATTTTTCGGATACTTCTCCATCACCAAAAATTATGAAAAAATACCATCGTTCCTATAGCACATGTGCCCACGTCGTGCAAAAAAACTCATGATTTTATCGCGCTTCGAGTATTTAGTAATATTGACGCCGCATCGTTACCGCAGAACGTCTACTACCGTGTCATCGCCGTCCGTGAGGGGGGCCACGCACCGGAGACGCGTCCCGCCTCTTCGGACATGCCACCACACCACCCCGCATGTATGAGGGCCCGGTGCGACGCTCCGGTGGCATTGCTACCCCCAGTGCCCCCGTCCCGCCTAACCCTGTAGCGTTTGACCACGGGATCTACCCCTTTGACTTTGCACGGACGGGCTTTGACCAGTGGACCTCCCCACCCGGTTGTGTTAGGTCAGCCCATAGGAACACTTTGGAGCAACATCCGGGCCAGACCCACAGCAAGATCCCCTCCGTGTAGACCCGACGCGTCCGTTTCCCCCCTCCAGGTGCCGGCGGCGGCGCCGTCCGTGAGGGGGGCACACCCCGGACACGCGTGCCGGGCGTTTGCAACCGCCACAACACTTCCAGACTTGTGAGAGGCCGCCGGCGCAAGATTTGGCGGCATGCTAGCCCCCGGAGGCCGCCGGCCACAGCCGTAGACGCGCGAAGGGCAATCCGCGTAGAGGGAATTTTTCGGATACTTCTCCATCACCAAAAATTATGAAAAAATACCATCGTTCCTATAGCACATGTGCCCACATCGTGCAAAAAAACTCATGATTTTATCGCGCTCCGAGTATTTAGTAATATTGACGCCGCATCGTTACCGCAGAACGTCTACTACCGTGTCATCGCCGTCCGTGAGGGGGGCCACGCACCGGAGACGCGTCCCGCCTCTTCGGACATGCCACCACACCACCCCGCATGTATGAGGGCCCGGTGCGACGCTCCGGTGGCATTGCTACCCCCCAGTGCCCCCGTCCCGCCTAACCCTGTAGCGTTTGACCACGGGATCTACCCCTTTGACGTTGCACGGACGGGCTTTGACCAGTGGACCTCCCCACCCGGTTGTGTTAGGTCAGCCCATAGGAACACTTTGGAGCAACATCCGGGCCAGACCCACAGCAAGATCCCCTCCGTGTAGACCCCACGCGTCCGTTTCCCCCCTCCAGGTGCCGGCGGCGGCGCCGTCCGTGAGGGGGGCACACCCCGGACACGCGTGTCGGGCGTTTGCAACCGCCACAACACTTCCAGACTTGTGAGAGGCCGCCGGCGCAAGATTTGGCGGCATGCTAGCCCCCGGAGGCCGCCGGCCACAGCCGTAGACGCGCGAAGGGCAATCCGCGTAGAGGGAATTTTTCGGATACTTCTCCATCACCAAAAATTATGAAAAAATACCATCGTTCCTATAGCACATGTGCCCACGTCGTGCAAAAAAACTCATGATTTTATCGCGCTCCGAGTATTTAGTAATATTGACGCCGCATCGTTACCGCAGAACGTCTACTACCGTGTCATCGCCGTCCGTGAGGGGGGCCACGCACCGGAGACGCGTCCCGCCTCTTCGGACATGCCACCACACCACCCCGCATGTATGAGGGCCCGGTGCGACGCTCCGGTGGCATTGCTACCCCCAGTGCCCCCGTCCCGCCTAACCCTGTAGCGTTTGACCACGGGATCTACCCCTTTGACTTTGCACGGACGGGCTTTGACCAGTGGACCTCCCCACCCGGTTGTGTTAGGTCAGCCCATAGGAACACTTTGGAGCAACATCCAGGCCAGACCCACAGCAAGATCCCCTCCGTGTAGACCCCACGCGTCCGTTTTCCCCCTCCAGGTGTCGGCGGCGGCGCCGTCCGTGAGGGGGGGCACACCCCGGAGCCCCAAGACGGGCGTCTACGCATGCATGAACACTTTCACATATGCATCGGGACCTGTGCAATGTTTCGGTGACATAGCTACACCCCGAATCCCCCCACCAACCAGAATTCCTTCCGTGTCGACCGTTTCCCCCCTCCGTGACACGGCGATAGCGACATTCGTAATGGGGGGCAATTGATATACCATCGGGTATGTTTTTTTAGATAAGGCATAATTATCTTATGCTAAAGCAAAAACTAAAATAAAGTAAAAATAACAAAACAAAGTAAAAATAAATAAATAAAATAAAATACACGTATGCCGACGGCAAGGCTGTCAGCATATCTGTGCACACACGCAGATTGTCCCACGGATCGATGACGTGGCGTGGCACACAGATCGATGACGTGGCGAAGGGGCCTATGCCGACGGCCATGCCGTAGGCATATCTCTGCCACAGATAAAATAAAATATTAAGTAAAGTAAACATATGCCGGCGGCATATCTGTGCACACACGGATCGATGATGTGGTGTGGCACACGGATCGTTGACATGGCAGAGGGGCCTATGCCGACGGCTGTGCCGTAGGCATACCTCTGCCATAGATATGCCGACGGCCGCCGTTACCGCCCGTCGGCATAGGATAAACGCCGTCAAGTGGTCAGCACTGACCGGGGAGGTGGGCCCAGGATATGCCGACGGCCTGTCCTATGCCCACGGGCCCCGTAGGCGTTTCTCGGGCGGTCCCGACGGCCTCGTCGATGCCGACGGCCCCGTCGGCATAGATTAATGTGTGCCGACGGCTTTTCTACGCCTACGGCCCATCCTCGACCGTCGGCATAGGTGCGGCGATGCCGACGGGGGCCGTCGGCATAGATTCGGCCGTCGGCAAACGCAGTTTTTCTGGTAGTGATCCTCCCCTAAACTCCACCTCTCCCGGCCACTCACCCCGCTTGGACTAGCTGTCCAACGTCATCTTAGCAGTATGACCTCATCCCGGCCACGCATCCTCTCAGGATGGACGTGGTCGTGCTCCTGGCCCCCTGGTCTTTGGTTGTCCAACATCCTCCCAGTGGCGGACCTCGTCACGACCATGCCTCTTCCTCTTGGGTTGGCTATGGTGTGCTAATGGCGGTGCATTCAGACCTCCCCCTTGCTCGACCTGTCCCACAGTGGTTGTCCGTGGTAGAGCGTCTGGCGGCACCCATTGTCACCTTCCTCGGTGATGGGTACGACTCCTCTTACGACGGTCGTGTTCTCGCCTACTATGATTTCCATGCCTTCGAATGTTGATCCTTTTTTTGCGGGGTGAATGTTGATCCTGCAGTCTTTGGGATTGTGCAGAATTTGGTTGGGCGAATGCCCTACTCGGTTTGCCGATGCTGGTGGCGGGTGATACCTGCAGATGTCGTCCCCTAGTTGGAGGTGTTGCCATGGCCTCTTATCCGTGACCCTACCAAAGTATCGGGGGAAACCCCATATCCGGTTCACTAGATCAGGAAGCGAGGGCGTCTCAGCATCGTATCCTTTATGAAGGCGTTGTTTGTTGCTCGTGGTGTGTTCGGTGTTGGATTCCGGACGCTTTGTTGGTCCGGGCTGCTCCTCATTGTGTGGCATATGGGGCACAATGTACGACCTCAACGACGCTCTCTCCAAGGCTTCTCCTTCCACTACGGGCAGGTCTTGCATCCCACTTGCCGATTCTCTAGGCGCATAGGGGGGAGGTACGTTGATCTGGTCTAGCCTAGAGTCGTGTTGGTGCGATGATGTTGCCGGGCATTGGTCGTGACGTGGCCTAGATACCTTGTATCTCGCCTCTTTGCCTTGTCGGCTGGAGTTCCAGCTAGGAGAGTTTTGTGCTATGTTGTATCCCTCTTTACTTTTTCCACACCTTGTGTAGTTATTTTTCTCCTACTTATCAATGAATGATACACAAGCTTTTTGTATTTTTCATGAAAAAAGGTAGAGATGGAATGGCTCCGACCGGAGTAGCATTTTCCAGGACAGTACTTTTTTAAGGATATTTTCCTCAAGTGCCAATAATTAGTGACCCAACAAAAGGTTGTTTTAATTCATGCATCTTGTGCATTCAAATGTATAACATAATCCGTAACGCCAGGGTGTGCACGAGGCAATAGAAAAGAGAGCACAGAAAGCGTTATTCAGATTAACAAAAGGGTGTGTCTAGAACTCAGCCGAGTGACGTTAGCATAATTTTTTTGCAACAAGCAGCACGGCTGGATACTCCAAACGGTGACAAAAAATGTTGCGCCGGTATTGCAAGCAACAACAATAAATGCGGCGACCGTTCTAACTAAAATGCTACAATCGTCAATAAAGGATGTTGTAACCGGTGAGATGACGTGCTACAACCGATGAGGGACGACATTTTACAACCAGCAAGACGGATGTTGCAACCGGTAGGAAAAGATATAGCAAACGATGTCATAAAATGTTGCATGGTTGACTGAGACTTGGTTAAATTTCAGTTGACTGATTTTTAGCAGGCCCCTTAACAAAAACCAAACTCATTAGATATATAAACGATGCATTTCACATGGCAATATAGCTAGTTGCTATGACATACTAGCTAGCTGGTCTTGTTTGACTAGAGTTTCCTCGGATTGCTAGATTTTCGTTTCTTGTTGCCTTGATCTGTCGCTGTGAACTTGAAGACGGCGGCGGTTGCCGGCGCAGGAGGAGTAGTGTCAGAAGGAGGAGGAAGAGGAGGAGGAACGAGTTTGTCAATGTGGATGCCGAGGGGGACAGCGTCGCCAGACAAATACGCTTTCGGCACGTACAGAGACGTGACCTCGTCCGGCCATGGCGTGCCACCGGGCAGGGAGCTGCATGTCATCACGGGCAACTCGAACGTCACCCTCGCACCACTGCCGGCGTGCTCCACGGTGAGCTTGTACGAGAACTGCGGCACCGCCGGTGCGCCTTCGTCCGCCCTGACGCACACCATCGACACCGCGGCGCCCTTGTCTTGCTCGGCGAGGACCAGCAGGAACACGTTCCGCTGCCGGTCCGCCATATCCTCCTCGCCGACGAGGACGTGCCAGCGCCGGGTCAGGGGCAGGCTGAGCTTCCCCGGCTGGCCATAGCGGACGACGATGACGGGGCGGGAGTGTTCCGTGGAGATGTGGTCGAGGAGCATCTGCCGGGAGCCGGAGAAGTCGCAGCCGCCTTCGCCGCCCCCGGGCCCGGCCCGCTCGGGGCAGTAGCAGGGCGCGTACTGGCAAGCGCGGCGGTGATCCGCGGCGTCGTGGTACACGACGAGGCCCGCCTCGCAGCCGAACTCGACGTAGTCGCACGGCAGCTTGACGGCACCGGCGTAGGCGTCTGCCAGGCGGCAGTGGGCGGCGACGCGGCCGCAGTCCTCGCCGTGCGCACCGCGGCAGCACGAGCACATCAGATGCCCGTCGTCGCACTGCGAATTATTATAGTAATATATAAGGATCAAGACGAGCAGTCGTTTCCATGGCAAGAAGTTATAATCACCATGACTCTAATCAATCTGCAAACAACCTACCGAGAAGATAGGCGGTTTGAGGGGGAGGTGGCAGGCATGGCAGTCCAAGAGCTCCGGCGCCCTGCACTTCTCAAAGATGAGGAAGGGCGGCACGTCGAGGGCGGGCGCTCGCCACGGCTGCGGCTTCGCTTCCACGGACACCACGGCCAGATCTCCGTCTCCTCCCCCGCCGTCGCCGCTGCTGCCATGAGCCATTTCTCCTCTGACTTAACTTGCTTCAGGGTCAAAGATCGCACGCATAAAAGATGCTTGAGATTATATGGAGGCCAGGCCGAGTGAAGAACCCAACAGCCGTACGTCCGCTCCACATTACTCCGGTGGCATGCAAACTCCGACGGCGCGTTTCGGTTCCCGGTGTGCGCCCGTGAGGTGTGTCTACGAATTAATTGATGGATGGAGAGCTGGAGAGACGGCGAGATGAGAGAAAGTCAGATCGGGAATGCATGCATGCACCAATGCATGAGACTTATTTTTCTACCATGAGAACGTGTATCGGCATCCACATCTTCTTGGGGAAAGGTGCATGCATGTGTTCCCAGATTTTACACAGAAATTGCACATTTTTATAACCTACTCCCTCCTTTCCGATTTATAAGGCTCAATTCAAAATTCTTACCAACCAAGATAAATGATGAGTGGTGGAATATTTTTTGTAGTTTGCAAAAACACCCAATTAATGCTCTTGTTTTCCTCAAAAAAGTATGGTTACCAATGCATTAATTGCAATGCATGCATGCATAAATTACATGCATTGGTCAATTTTCTCTTAGTACTTGCATGCAATGATTTAATGCACCTTGAAATCTAAACATGTGATGGAAAATAACCAAATTGAGCCTTATAAAATGGAAAAACTAAAATTTTGAAATAAGCCCTATAAACCGGAAAGGAGGGAGTAAAACCTAAAAAGTGCTCGCTGGCTCGTTTGTCTTACAGAGCACACGCGTGTCTGCGTCGTTGGATCGCGATCGATCGCTCAGGTGTCGCGCGGTCGTTTTCGTCCCTCGCCCCAGGTGCCACATGGTCGGCTCATCCGTGTTAGGCCGAAGCGGCAGCCTTCGGTCCCCACCAAACCACCTCTCCCCCCAACCCACCCCACTTCTTCCTCCCCCACCACCGCACTCTCATCCATCTGCAACCGCAGCAGGGCAGTCTTC
The DNA here is from genome assembly GCF_018294505.1 of Triticum aestivum. Lineage (NCBI taxonomy): Eukaryota > Viridiplantae > Streptophyta > Magnoliopsida > Poales > Poaceae > Triticum > Triticum aestivum. Next base: position 609,028,261 of record NC_057797.1, read on the forward strand.
CAGATCCGCCAATTCCCCTTTCTTCTCCTTCTTCCTTAGCGACCCCGGCCGATTTCGCGGGTTGCGGAGCGATTCCACGCGAGCGGAGCCTTTTTTGCGGGGATTGTAAGGCGGAGGAGTGGGGGCGCTGGTGATCATTTCGCGGGCGCGGCAACGAATACATGCGGAGGACGGAATGAGGCAAGGGGGGGTGGGGGGCGCCGCTTCTGCATGCGCAGCAGTCGAGAGCTCCGCGAACAGGAGGTGGAGGTACGAGTAGGCGATGCGTGAGTTGTGTCGAGGTTCGTGCTGTCGTCAAAGAGCTCGTGCAATCGCCCGCAAATTTCCGGTAAGCAACTCGTTCTCGATTCAGCAGTTTTTTCGCAGTAAATCAGTCGGTTTCACTGCAGGAGGGTGACCGATGGGGATGCGTGTGCGAGATGAGGTGTCATGTTCGCGCAAGGGGCTGGTTATAGGAGCGTTAGATGTGTGAATAATTGGGGTTTGTGGTTCGTGAGATGCACGAGGGGCTTGAGAGAGAGAGAGAGAGAGAGAGAATAATTGGGGTTTGTGGTTCGTGAGATGCACAACGAGGGGCTAGAGAGAGAGAGAGAGAGAGTAAACTATTCTAACTGTAGTTTAGAGGGGAGTAGCAGAGGATGTAGCAGATGTTGCCCGTTTTCTGTAATGAGATCTGCCAGGCTACCCGTATGAGATTTGCTTGATCCATCTGCTAGTACCGAGGGGGAAGTAATTGCATCCTATGAGTAACATGAGATAGTTTTGAGATATCTTGTCAGATTTTCTGTAGTGATATACGGAGTATATGACATTGATATCCTTGATATAATTACCGACTAGCATCTGCTATTACTTTTCCTTGGGAACTTTTGCCTAATACTTGTTTTCTTACTTGCCTGCTATTTGTCAGGGGTTTTGCCTAATAGCTGTTTGTCTATATGCCTATGTATTTTGTCAAGATTTTTATCAATCCATTATTGGCACTGTTTTTGTCAACTGCAATTAGTTTTCTGAATAGGTGTCCATTGATTTCAGTTTTCTCAATAGGGATATCCATTAGTTACACATCATAAAAAACTGAATAAAATCCTTAACTTCCTCCATCATACCTTGTACTGGGCAGTAGATAAAATAGTACATCTTGATTTTTTTAGATCAGAGCACAACTTGCCGGCAACCTCTAATGCATTTGCCCACGGGACACATCACAACTTGATTTTTTAGGACATTTTCTTTTCAACGAACCAAATATAGGTCCACAAAAGTTAAAATAGAGTTCCTCACAATATAGATTCACGTTTTTTTCCAGAATATTTTTCTTCGGCAAGCAAGCTAATGAGTGGCTGCAGAATCTATGGGAATTGTATACAAACCCAGTACGAGTTGCTAAATTTTAATCCTTTTTCTAAACAAAACCTTGAGTTGCCTGTATATACTATGCAATTTGCTTAGATTAGAGCACTACTTGCTTACAACCACTAATGCACATTTCCTAGGGGACACACCACAACTTGATGTTCACACAATATAGGTCCACATTGTGGACGATGAAAAGTGTTCGATCCACAATGCGCGCGACGGGAGGGGGGACGCCGAGGTGGAATTTTTGCAGGCAACATGCTGGGAGGCGGTTGTTGGATGGGGGGACGAGAGGGCTAGGGCGGATAGGAATGGCACTTCTGTTAAGCAAGCAAAAGTAAGAAGTCGTGGACTGTACTCTAGACCGAGAAAGTGTGCAGACAAAACAAATGCTTTCTTCTAGTCAATCTATAATATTTGTGCGCATTGGGTTCTAGCCAAAAAATATGCTTTCTTCTAGAGCCAAGGAGGCAGTGCCATCTGTGCGGCACGACCACCTAGTGGGGTGGAGCTAGATCCGGGAAAGCATTGTCTCGAGTGGTCGAGGAACTAGGCCGCAAATCGTTGTAAGTATCTCGAAATCGACTGTGACGCCCGGATAGTTATGCTACAGTAATCCCCACTAATGATGCCACGTCACCTCGGTTACTGTGGATAAACTCGCGTTAGTTCGGAACCTAGTTCGAATTTCAAATTCAAAATCGAGCAAACAATAAAAGTTTTCAAATATTAAAACTAAAATGTTCGGAGTGAACCAAATAATGCATAGGTAATTATGGTGGAGGAACCACACTTTTATAAAATGTTTAATTAATCTAAAATGAATAAAACAGTAGCAAAACCGATATTTAAATGCTTTTATAAATAAATAAAATACTAAACTAAATTGTTTTGGGATAAAACCTTTTGTGGCAGTGGTTTCATGGTATTACTAATTTAGGGATCATTTTAATATTAAGTAAAAAGTAAACTTAAAAGAAAGTAAAATAAAAACAAAAAGAAAATAAATAAAAAGAAAAGAAAACACAAAACCAGAAAAGAAAACTAACAAAAAAAAGGGAAAAGAAAACCCCCCCAGGCCAACTGGGCCTGGTCCCAACCAGTGGCCTGCCAGGCCGGCCCACTCCCTCCCCTGGCCTATAAGCCCCTAGGGGCACCAAACCCTAACCTACCCACTCCCCGATCCCCACTCCCCCCACTCTCCCCTCACTCCCCCGATCTGGATCGAGATCGGGGCGACCACGCCACCGCCCCGGATCGCCCTCGCCGTTGCCTTCTCGCACCCCCTCTCCTCGCGCGACCCCCTCCCCCCCGACGCTCCCCCCGGATCCCGACCACCGCCCCCCCCCCACCGCTCGTCCTCACCCCCTCCTCGCCGGACGCCGTGGACGCGCGCCGTCCCGCCGCTGCCCATCGCCAGACCTCGCCGTCCTTCTCCTCTACATCGCCGGACCTCATCGCCCCGCCGCACGTCGTCCCCGTCCTCCACCTCGCCGGACTGCGCCCGCCTCCCCGATGCCGCGGCGACGCCTCGTCCCCATCCTCCTCCACAATGGTCGCCCCCGAGCCTCGCCGCCCCGCTTCTCTGCAACGCCGGTGAGGCCACGGCCTCCTCTTCCTCTTTGTGCCCGCTCTGCACGACTCCCCGTCGCCACCCGCACCGGCCTCCCCTACTCGACGCGCCACCGCGTGCGCCCGGCGCTCGTCGCCGCGGCCACCGCACGCGTGCGTCCCGTGCACGCCACGCCTCCTCGCACCACCACCGCGCCCGGCTCCCCTGCCGCCCGCGGGCCCGCTCGTCGCCGGCCCCGCACTCCGTTTCCCCCACGCCGGCCGGCCACCGCGGCCGCCCTGGCCGCTGGCCTCGCCCTATCGCACTCCCTGCGGGCGAGCGCCTGCCCAAGCGCCCGTTGCCCCCTTCCCGAGTGGACTCGGGCGCACGCCCTCATGCCCATGCCCGCTAAGGCCATTGGCCCTATGACAAGCAAACCCCACCCCCAGAACGTTTTAATAAAAAAAGAAAAGGAATTAAAAAAATATATATTAAATAAATAAATAATAATTAAAATAATTAAAATAGTAATTAATTAATTAAATAATTAATTAAGTTAATTAATCCTGATTAGATTAACCTAATCACTAATTAAACTAATTAATCTGTTTTAGTTAATCTTAGTCAATGACAGTGGGACCCACATGTCAGGTTGACCAAGTCAACTCTGTTGACTGCTGACGTCAGCATGACATCATGCTGATGTCATAAATCCATTTTTCGAATTAATTAAATAATTAATTAAATTCCAGAAATTAATATAATCTTTAGAAAATCATATCTTTTAATCCGTAACTCGGATTAAATTATTTTCAACATGAAAGTTGCTCAGAACGACGAGACGATTCCGGATACGCAGTCCGTTCGTCCGCCACACACCCCTAACCTATCGAACTCGCAACTTTCCCCCTCCGGCTCCTCTGCCCGAAAACGCGAAACACCGAGAATACTTCCCGGATGTTTCCCCCCTTAACCGGTACCACCTCATACCACGTTAGGGCACACCTAGCACCGCTCATTGTCACGTCACGCATCGTCGTGTTTATGTTTGCATTGTATTCATTGTTTCTTCCCCCTCTTATCTCCGGTAGACTACGAGACCGACGCTGCTGCTGACCAGTTCGACTACGGAGTTGACGACCCCTCTCTCTTGCCAGAGCAACCAGGCAAGCCCCCCCCTTGATCACCAGATATCGCCTACTCTTCTCTATACTGCTTGCATTAGAGTAGTGTAGCATGTTACTGCTTTCGTTAATCCTATTCTGATGCATAGCCTGACATTGTCGCTACATCTGTTGATACCTTACCTGCAATCCTAAATGCTTAGTATAGGATGCTAGTTTATCATCATTGGCCCTACATTCTTGTCAGTCTGCCTTGCTATACTATCGGGCCGTGATCACTTGGGAGGTGATCACGGGTATATACTATACATACATACATACTATACAGATGGTGACTAAAGTCGGGTCAGCTCATTGAGTACCCGCAAGTGATTCTGACGAGGGGGCTGAAAGGACAGGTGGCTCCATCCCGGTAGAGGTGGGCCTGGGTTCCCGACGGCCCTCGACTGTTACTTTGTGGCGGAGCGACAGGGCAGGTTGAGACCACCTAGGAGACAGGTGGGCCTGGCCCTGTTCGGCGTTCGCGGATACTTAACACGCTTAACGAGATCTTGGTATTTGATCTGAGTCGGCTATGAGCCTATACGCACTAACCATCTACGTGGGAGTAGTTATGGGTATCCCGACATCGTGGTATCAGCCGAAGCACTTCAGACGTCAGCGACGGAGCGGCGCGCGCCGGATTGGAACGTAAGCCTGCTCTTGTATTAAGGGGGCTAGTTCTGCTTCCGGCCGCCCTCGCAACGTGCAGGTGTGCTCAGGGCGATGGGCCCAGACCCCTGCGCGCTTAGGTTTAGACCGGCGTGCTGGCCTCTCTGTTTTGCCTAGGTGGGGCTGCGACGTGTTGATCTTCCGAGGCCGGGCATGACCCAGAAAAGTGTGTCCGGCCAAATGGGATCGAGCGTGTTGGGCTATGTGGTGCACCCCTGCAGGGAAGTTAATCTATTCGAATAGCCGTGATCTTCGGTAACAGGACGACTTGGAGTTGTACCTTGACCTTATGACAACTAGAACCGGATACTTAATAAAACACACCCTTCCAAGTGCCAGATACAACCCGGTGATCGCTTTTCCGCAGGGCGACGAGGAGAGGATCGCCGGGTAGGATTATGCTATGCGATGCTACTGGAGATGCTGCTTGGAGATGCTACTGGGAGATGCTACTTGGAGGACTACAATCTACTCTCTTCTATATGCTGCAAGACGGAGGCTGCCAGAAGCGTAGTCTTCGATAGGACTAGCTATCCCCCTCTTATTCTGGCATTCTGCAGTTCAGTCCACTGATATGGCCTCCTTACACATATACCCATGCATATGTAGTTTAGTTCCTTGCTTGCGAGTACTTTGGATGAGTACTCACGGTTGCTTTCTCCCTCCTTTTCCCCCCTTTCCTTTCTTCCTGGTTGTCGCAACCAGATGCTGGAGTCCAGGAGCCAGACGCCACCGTCGACGACGACCCCTACTACACCGGAGGTGCCTACTACTACGTGCTGCCCGCTGATGACGACCAGGAGTGACCTAGGAGGATCCCGGGCAGGAGGCCTGCTCCTCTTTCGATCTGTATCCCAGTTTGTGCTAGCCATCTTATGGCACCCTGTTTAACTTATGTCTGTACTCAGATATTGTTGCTTCCGCTGACTCGTCTATGATCGAGCACTTGTATTCGAGCCCTCGAGGCCCCTGGCTTGTATTATGATGCTTGTATGACTTATTTTATTTGTAGAGTTGTGTTGTGATATCTTCCCGTGAGTCCCTGATCTTGATCGTACACATTTGCGTGCATGATTAGTGTACGATTAATTCAGGGGCGTCACATCGACCCCCTAAGCATGTGTTTCTCTACTCACATCTACAATTTTATGTGATAGAGGTGGAATAGGGAGGTTGAAGAGGGGTGTGGGGGTCCCATGTTTATGGGCGAATCGATGATTTTGAGCGCGGCGGTGGTTTGCGACTTGGGGATGTGGGGGGCTGGAATCGGGTACTGATTTCAGCAGAAAGTTTTCAAAACTTGCCCAACGCATGACAGTTAGTTGCTAGAGATGCCGGTGTAAGTCGCCCAAAGATCCGGTCCCGAGATGGGGGGCTGGAATCGTCGATGATTCGAGCCGAAAGTATCCAAAACTTGCCCAACTCATGATAGGTAGTTGCTAGAGATGCTAGCGTAAGTTGCCAAAGATCCGCCCCCAATATGTTGGGGCTGGAATCGTCTATGACTTGAGCCGAAAGTGTCCAAAACTTGCCCAACGCATGATAGCTAGTCGCTAGAGATGCCTGCATAAGTTGCCAAAGATCCGCTCCCGAGAGGCGGGCTCTGAAATCGTCTATGATTTGAGCCAAAAGTGTCGAAAACTTGTCCAAGACATGATAGTTAGTTGCTAGAGATGTTGGCATGAGTTGCCCAAAGATCCACTGCCGAGATGCGGGGGCTGGAATCGTCAATGTTTTGAGCCAAAAGTGTCCAAACTTTCCCAACACATGATAGTTAGTTGCTAGAGATGTTGGCGTGAGTTGCCCAAAGATGAGAACATTGGGTTTTATTTTCGCCCAAAATTTGCCCGATGTATGATAGTTGGTTGCTAGAGAGGTTGGCGCGAGTTTCCCAAAGATTTTTTAGCAAAAAAAAATGATTTTATTTTGCACACAAGTTGTGTTTTCCAATCGGATAAGTTGTCTACATGTAAATAGTTGTTGCCTAAATCATTTAAGTTTTGTAAATATGGTTTTGTAGACGTTTTTGCCTAAACAGATTGTTTGTTCCGTTTGCAGGGCCTCACTGAATTATAAAGTCAAAGCAACATTTTTTGAGGTTTTGTGCACAAGCCCAAACAAGAAGGTTCAACATCCACTTCCTGGTAAGCTTTGCACAAAGATATCCAACTTTTTTATTTCAGCAAAAAAAAGTGGAGTTGCTTACTACCAACAGTGATTTTTCTTAAACAAATCCTAGAACTTGGCTGCTCTTTTTTGTTTTCTCAACACAATCCTAGTACCAAAAACAACTTAAGAAAAGCATCAAGGGTTTCTCTGGATGTACAACAGCCAGTAGTTCGAGAAAGGAAATCAAAACAGTTTTCATGTACAGACATGACTAACTTTTTGTCAATACTTGATTTGCTTAAAAACCTGCTATAGTTGCTCACTAATTCCTTTTTACCTTTTTTTGCAATAGATGTAGTAAAATCAATACTGGCTGCTCATGCCAGAAGAAACAAGGGGAAAACACTAAAAAATAGTTGCAATCAGGATGAACAAGGTGAGAAAGAAAATCAAACCTGCTCTTTCTTTTCCTCCTCTACACGCCAGGTCATTCTGATTCGATGTGTGGGTTGGTTAGTTAAATATTAAACGAGCAAAATATGGGCCAATTTTGCCTGAATTTTTATATGCAAGTTTTTTCTTAGAAGAAATCCATATAAAGGTGAAACATTTTTATCTGTTTTTTGCTTCTTGGGGTTTTGAGCATGGGTGGCCTATAAATCAATCTCTTTTTTCACATGCATACACATCAGCCCTAGGAGATACCTGTCCAAAATCCAATGCACAAGCTAAAAGCAGAACTTCAAGAGGGTTATGTTTGTTTTTATTCACACAACTAAAAAAACATGAGTTGCCTGTAAACCATTCCCTACTTTCCCAAACATTATAGAAACTTGCCTAGATATGTGAATAGCTAGAAAGACAACCAACATAGCAGCTACAGTTAGAGCAAATCCCCAGATAGATGCATTGCCCAAAATCCAGTAGTGAAATTCACAACGAAACACAGCAGCTACTACTACAATTGCGAAACATGTAGTTCAACAAGACATTTGCCCCAAAATTCACTAGTAAAAGCCAAACCTTATAACTTTGAAGACCTCTTTTTTCCTTAATTTATTTTTCTACCACACAAGAAACATGAGTTGCCTGCATTTTTTTCCCTGATTGCCTACACATATACTCAACTTGCCCAAAAGCTTTGACAAGTTTGAAGATCAACCAAAAAACAACAGCCTCGCGCAACCTACAACACTCTGCAGATACTTGCAAAAAATTCAAGCATAAACTAGAATAGTAATTTCAAGAGAGGGTTTCCATGTGTTTTCAGCACGAGTTGCCTGGAAATCATTCCAGACTTGCATGCACATCATACCAACCTGCGCCGCTTCTGCATGCGCAGCAGTCAAGAGCTCGGCGAACAGGAGGTGGAGGTACGAGTAGGCGATGCGTGAGCTGTGTCGAGGTTCGTGCTGCCGTCAAAGAGCTCGTGCAATCGCCCGCAAATTTCCGGTAAGCAACTCGTTCTCGATTCAGCAGTTTTTTCGCAGTAAATCAGCCGGTTTTCACTGCAGGAGGGTGACCGATGGGGATGCGTGTGCGAGATGAGGTGTCATGTCCGCGCAAGGGGCTGGTTATAGGAGCGTTAGATGCGTGAATAATTGGGGTTTGTGGTTCGTGAGATGCACGAGGGGCTTGAGAGAGAGAGAGAGAGAATAATTGGGGTTTGTGGTTCGTGAGATGCACAACGAGGGGCTAGAGAGAGAGAGAGAGAGAGAGTAAACTATTCTAACTGTAGTTTAGAGGGGAGTAGCAGAGGATGTAGCAGATGTTGCCCGTTTTCTGTAATGAGATCTGCCAGGCTACCCGTATGAGATTTGCTTGATCCATCTGCTAGTACCGAGGGGGAAGTAATTGCATCCTATGAGTAACATGAGATAGTTTTGAGATATCTTGTCAGATTTTCTGTAGTGATATATGGAGTATATGACATTGATATCCTTGATATAATTACCCGACTAGCATCTGCTATACTTTTCCTTGGGAACTTTTGCCTAATACTTGTTTTCTTACTTGCCTGCTATTTGTCAGGGGTTTTGCCTAATAGCTGTTTGTCTATATGCCTATGTATTTTGTCAAGATTTTTATCAATCCATTATTGGCACTGTTTTTGTCAACTGCAATTAGTTTTCTGAATAGGTGTCCATTGATTTCAGTTTTCTCAATAGGGATATCCATTAGTTACACATCATAAAAAACTGGATAAAATCCTTAACTTCCTCCATCATACCTTGTACTGGGCAGTAGATAAAATAGTACATCTTGATTTTTTTAGATCAGAGCACAACTTGCCGGCAACCTCTAATGCATTTGCCCACGGGACACAGCACAACTTGATTTTTTAGGACATTTTCTTTTCAAGGAACCAAATATAGGTCCACACAAGTTAAAATAGAGTTCCTCACAATATAGATTCACGTTTTTTCCAGAATATTTTTCTTCGGCAAGCAAGCTAATGAGTGGCTGCAGAATCTATGGGAATTGCATACAAACCCAGTACGAGTTGCTAAATTTTAATCTTTTTCTAAACAAAACCTTGAGTTGCCTGTATATACTATGCAATTTGCTTAGATTAGAGCACTACTTGCTTACAACCACTAATGCACATTTCCTAGGGGACACACCACAACTTGATGTTCACACAATATAGGTCCACATTGTGGACGATGAAAAGTGTTCGATCCACAATGCGCGCGACGGGAGGGGGGACGCCGAGGTGGAATTTTTGCAGGCAACATGCTGGGAGGCGGTTGTTGGATGGGGGGGCGAGAGGGATAGGGCGGATAGGAATGGCACTTCTGTTAAGCAAGCAAAAGTAAGAAGTCGTGGACTATACTCTAGACCGAGAAAGTATGCAGAAAAAAAACATGCTTTCTTCTAGTCAATCTATAATATTTGTGCGCATTGGGTTCTAGCCAAAAAATATGCTTTCTTCTAGAGCCAAGGGGGCAGTGCCATCTGTGCGGCACGACCACCTAGTGGGGTGGAGCTAGATCCGGGAAAGCATTGTCTCGAGTGGTCGAGGAACTAGGCCGCAAATCATTGTAAGTATCTCGAAATCGACCCCCTAAGCATGTGTTTCTCTACTCACATCTACAATTCTATGTGATAGAGGCGGAATAGGGAGGTTGAAGAGGGGTGTGGGGGTCCCATGTTTATGGGCGAATTGATGATTTTGAGCGCGGCGGTGGTTTGCGACTTGGGGATGTGGGGGGCTGGAATCGGGTACTGATTTCAGCAGAAAGTTTTCAAAACTTGCCCAACGCATGACAGTTAGTTGCTAGAGATGCCGGTGTAAGTCGCCCAAAGATCCGGTCCCGAGATGGGGGGCTGGAATCGTCGATGATTCGAGCCGAAAGTATCCAAAACTTGCCCAACTCATGATAGGTAGTTGCTAGAGATGCTAGCGTAAGTTGCCAAAGATCCGCCCCAATATATTGGGGCTGGAATCGTCTATGACTTGAGCTGAAAGTGTCCAAAACTTGCCCAACGCATGATAGCTAGTCGCTAGAGATGCCTGCATAAGTTGCCAAAGATCCGCTCCCGAGAAGCGGGCTCTGAAATCGTCTATGATTTGAGCCAAAAGTGTCGAAAACTTGTCCAAGACATGATAGTTAGTTGCTAGAGATGTTGGCATGAGTTGCCCAAAGATCCACTGCCGAGATGCGGGGGCTGGAATCGTCAATGTTTTGAGCCAAAAGTGTCCAAACTTTCCCAACACATGATAGTTAGTTGCTAGAGATGCTGGCGTGAGTTGCCCAAAGATGAGAACATTGGGTTTTATTTTCGCCCAAAATTTTCCCGATGTATGATAGTTGGTTGCTAGAGAGGTTGGCGCGAGTTTCCCAAAGATTTTTTTAGCAAAAAAATGATTTTATTTTGCACACAAGTTGTGTTTTCTAATCGGATAAGTTGTCTACATGTAAATAGTTCTTGCCTAAATCATTTAAGTTTTGTAAATATGGTTTTGTAGACGTTTTTGCCTAAACAGATTGTTTGTTCCGTTTGCAGGGCCTCACTGAATTATAAAGTCAAAGCAACATTTTTTGAGGTTTTGTGCACAAGCCCAAACAAGAAGGTTCAACATCCACTTCCTGGTAAGCTTCGCACAAAGATATCCAACTTTTTTATTTCAGCAAAAAAAAAGTGGAGTTGCTTACTACCAACAGTGATTTTTCTTAAACAAATCCTAGAATTTGGCTGCTCTTTTTTGTTTTCTCAACACAATCCTAGTACCAAAAACAACTTAAGAAAAGCATCAAGGGTTTCTCTGGATGTACAACAGCCAGTAGTTCGAGAAAGGAAATCAAAACAGTTTTCATGTACAGACAGGACTAACTTTTTGTCAATACTTGATTTGCTTAAAAACCCGCTATAGTTGCTCACTAATTCCTTTTTACCTTTTTTTGCAATAGATGTAGTAAAATCAATACTGGCTGCTCATGCCAGAAGAAACAAGGGGAAAACACTAAAAAATAGTTGCAATCAGGATGAACAAGGTGAGAAAGAAAATCAAACCTGCTCTTTCTTTTCCTCCTCTACACGCCAGGTCATTCTGATTCGATGTGTGGGTTGGTTAGTTAAATATTAAACGAGAAAAATATGGGCCAATTTTGCCTGAATTTTTATATGCAAGTTTTTTCTTAGAAGAAATCCATATAAAGGTGAAACATTTTTATCTGTTTTTTGCTTCTTGGGGTTTTGAGCATGGGTGGCCTATAAATCAATCTCTTTTTTCACATGCATACACATCAGCCCTAGGAGATACCTGTCCAAAATCCAATGCACAAGCTAAAAGCAGAACTTCAAGAGGGTTATGTTTGTTTTTATTCACACAACTAAAAAAACATGAGTTGCCTGTAAACCATTCCCTACTTGCCCAAACATTATAGAAACTTGCCTAGATATGTGAATAGCTAGAAACACAACCAACACAGCAGCTACAGTTAGAGCAAATCCCCATATAGATACATTGCCCAAAATCCAGTAGTGAAATTCACAACGAAACACAGCAGCTACTACTACAATTGCGAAACATGTAGTTCAACAAGACATTTGCCCCAAAATTCACTAGTAAAAGCCAAACCTTGTAACTTTGAAGACCTCTTTTTTCCTTAATTTATTTTTCTACCACACAAGAAACATGAGTTGCCTGCATTTTTTTCCCTGATTGCCTACACATATACTCAACTTGCCCAAAAGCTTTGACAAGTTTGAAGATCAACCAAAAAACAACAGCCTCGCGCAACCTACAACACTCTGCAGATACTTGCAAAAAATTCAAGCATAAACTAGAATAGTAATTTCAAGAGAGGGTTTCCATGTGTTTTCAGCACGAGTTGCCTGGAAATCATTCCAGACTTGCATGCACATCATACCAACCTGCCCAAAAAACACACATTATTTTGCATGCATAAAGTCTTGGTAGTTCATTTTTGCAGTTTCGCAAACATTAACTGCCATGTTGTTGTATATTCCTTCATTAATAAATCCTTCGTTCCACAGGCATTTGTAAAAGAGAAGCATCTGAGAGGGCACAACAAGATGGAAGCTCAGCTCTCAGGTCCATGGCCACCAAAACGGGGGAAACAGTTGTGGCAATGGAGGAGAGGAACAGATGGAGAAGGGGAGGTCAAGGGGGGAGGTTTGGGGGTTACGACTAGGAAAGGGAAGGACGATTTGGTGCGTCAGCGTGAGCCAAGGCAGGCTAATGTCATAGGGGGAGCAATAGTTAATATTGTGACAGACTCGCCCCTGGGGCCATGTGCAGTAGTTAATGTCATAGGGGGCCATTTCTTTCCTTTTTGGGTTTGCCAGCTGGATCCGGAAAGAGGTCCACTACTAATTCTAGGGTGTGTGCTGTGGACCGCTAGCCAGCCAAGGGTTGCTAGCTAGCCGCGTCCTTTTTATAATATGCAAGAATAAGAATACAATAGTATAGTTGAGTTTTCAGAAAAAGGGAAGTTTCCTTAGAGTAATTGAATTTGTTCGTTAGTATTATCATTAAAGAAGAAAGGACATAAATAAGAAATAAAAAATAAAAAAACCAAAATTTTCAGGAAAGAATGAATTGCCGCTTTGTTGTTACCCTTTCAGAAAAAATAAATTGAAATAAAACTTAAAAAAATAATGTGCTTTTATAAGGAAGAATGAATTACTGAAATTGGCTTTACCCTTTGAAAGAAAGTAAATAAAATAAAAACTAAAAAATTCAAAATAATGAGGTTTTCCAAGAAAAATAAGTTAGTGGCATTGGTGTTACCCTGTAAGAAGAAAAAAATAAAAAATCAAACAAACAACGAATTTTTTTGCACACAGCAGTCACAAAAAAAATGCGATTTTCAATAATATGCAAGTATAAACATATAATAGTAAATTTTTACAAAAACAATTCCTAGGAAGGAATGAGCAACTCACATTGCTTCCCTTGAAGAAGAAAGAAAATAAAATAAAATAATAATTATAAAAATCAAATGAGGAACATTAACTAGAAGCAATGGTATCACCTTTTAAATAAGATATACAAAGAAACAAGTTTAAAAACTTGCACACTATTTCGCTCCAAACTTGCACCTTTTGTAGTATACAAACAATAATCATATAATAGCATACTTTTCACACATATTGCGTAGTATTTGCGTATATGCATTATTGCATTTACACTCACTCAACAACCAAAACATACCCACAAAATAAAAATTAAAACCAACTAACAAAGAAAAGCAAAAGCAGAACACATTAAAACAGAAAAAAAAACAAAAGGGAGGGAGACAACCTTGGATTGCATAGTTAATGGGCTTGAGCCTAGTAGCAAATCGGCTGACCCAAATATTGTGTCAGTAAAAAAACAAGCCTAACACTATACGAGTTGGGCTTGATAGGAGGGGTACGTTGTGAGAGCATGCTGATATATATGTCATTGTAAATATTCATATTGCTTTCAATAAATTTGGTCAAACTTTATATAGTTTGACTTAGGACAAAGCTGCGCCGTCCGTTCCACAATGCAGTGCATATTAGGTTTCTTAAAATTCAAACACGTTTATCTTTTACCAAGTTTGACTTTATGTAATTTTCACTTTTCCAAAAGTGGTGAATAGTCCTAAAACAACCATAAATAAGTGAAATGAAATATATTTCACATAAACTTATTTTATGAGAGAATTATCTAATGGTTAGTTAGCACAATCGTGTTCCCAGTGATAAGATTCTAACATATGTCAATCTTGAATATATTTTGAGAGGATTTGAAATTCGAATTCCAAAAGATGATGAAAATTGTGAACTATAAAAATTATGGTGCGGTATTATACTTGCTTCATGTCATTTTACATAAGTTGTTTGTATTTTCTACTCCCTTTGTAACAAAATATTTGGAGTTCTTGGTTTACCCTAAGTGAAACTAAAGTTTGACCAAATTTATAGAGCTCCTAAATTGTACTCAGCAAATTGTTTGCTGAGTCACCGTGGAGAGGATCTCTACTTACGACCCTTTGTCGACATGGTGTAGTCTAGCCGTCGTTGCCGAGGGCAACACTCGGCAAAGCCCTTGCCGAGTTGTATCTGTCCTTCGCTGGGTATTTTTTAAACCCGGCGTACTATGTTATTCCTGTAATGTCCCTTCACCTAGCGTACGTATGCAGGGTACAATTATTTTTGTCATGCGTGTTCAATTTTTTTTGTTATGCGTGATAGGTGCACCCAACAAATTTAAAAAGATTCTTCTCCGTACAAGAGGAAATAAAAGCTTCACAGCATTCTGTTTCTTTCTCAATGGGCTTTTTTTGGAGAAACTTCCAATCTATTCATCTTCAATCATGGTAGTACAACGAACACCATAAATAATAAAAACTACATCCATATCCATAGAACACCTAGCGACGGCTACAAGAACTGAAGCGAGCCGAAATGATAACAACTCAAATGTTCAGAGAAATGTTGGTTAGAGCTCTGAATTTTCGATTTAAGTGAAGCATCTCTAGTTATTGAATCTGCATATATCTACAAAGGTCTTTGCTAGAACCCAAAAAACAAGATACAGGAAAGTAGTAAATAGAACGTACGGCATTAGGCAAGCTACAACCCAAACTAGGGACATCACCCAGTAGTTACCAAGTACTCCCTCCGTACCATAATATAAGAACGTTTTTGACACTAGTGCAGTATCAAAAACGTTCTTATATTATGGGACAGAGGGAGTAACAGATAAGAGACAGACAAGTTGGAGATTGGAGGTGGAAATTTGAACGTACCAGCTGCTGGTTGTGGCTGATACCAAGGATTATCATACATTAGTAATATTTGTTATCGATTGTAATATGAGCATGGTTGGGATGCAAGGTGATAGCGCTCCTAATAGCAGACTCTGCACTTCGCTTTTGAGATTCAGTACCACTCCCTCGTATAGAGATTCTTTCAAGTGCTAACAAGTGCTCGATACCTGTAAGTGGGGCATTCTTGTCCTGATTCCACCCATCGGCGTTCAACCATAGAGAGAGTCTCTGGAGCTTAGGCATTGCCCCAGCTTGGAAGATAAGGTGTGGCATGTTCTTCTCGCAGCAGACCTCAAACCGTTTTAGGATTGCGAATGTTGTCCCATCAATGGCAATTGTTTCTTCCAGGGCTCTATCAAACTCTAATTCCAGGTTGATGAGGGCTGGTAACTCTGAAAGAATACCAACACCATCCTCGTCCAGCTTCTCAACAGTGAGATCCAAGGTCTGGAGGTTATGGAGTTCCCCAATCCAGTTTGGGACCCGGGACATTTTCATCATGAGGAGACTCACAAGGTTGGGGGGAGGAGGCGACAAGGTTAGCGCCTCAGGTATACAAGGATGTAAAAAAAATTCCAGCACCTCGAGGTTACAAAGTTTTGCCAAAGAAGTGTTTAGAACATCAATGTCCGCTTCTTCAGATAAACTGGTTCCAAGACCTAGAGTTCTTAGATTGGTGAGCTTCCCTAGGCCCTTGATTTTGTTTTGAGTTCCGCTTCGGTACACCCCCCTCACAAAACGTATAAAGGGTAGTATGGACATTTCACAAATTGTATCCACTAGAACTGTACGCCGTAGGTACGTACAATTTGGGCGCACACTCCTCCCTCATGGGCTCAGCCCGTTTAGATTCTTTTTTAAGTTTTAAACTTCAAAAAATGGATGGCTGAACCCTCGTACAGAGATTCTTTCAAGTGCTAACAAGTGCTCGATACCTGTAAGTGGGGCATTCTTGTCCTGATTCCACCCATCGGCGTTCAACCATAGAGAGAGTCTCTGGAGCTTAGGCATTGCCCCAGCTTGGAAGATCAGGTGTGGCATGTTCTTCTCGCAGCAGACCTCAAACCGTTTTAGGATTGCGAATGTTGTCCCATCAATGGCAATTGTTTCTTCCAGGGCTCTATCAAACTCTAATTCCAGGTTGATGAGGGCTGGTAACTCTGCAAGAATACCAACACCATCCTCGTCCAGCTTCTCAACAGTGAGATCCAAGGTCTGGAGGTTATGGAGTTCCCCAATCCAGTTTGGGACCCGGGACATTTTCATCATGAGGAGACTCACAAGGTTGGGGGGAGGAGGCGACAAGGTTAGCGCCTCAGGTATACAAGGATGTAAAAAAAATTCCAGCACCTCAAGGTTACAAAGTTTTGCCAAAGAAGTGTTTAGAACATCAATGTCCGCTTCTTCAGATAAACTGGTTCCAAGACCTAGAGTTCTTAGATTGGTGAGCTTCCCTAGGCCCTTGATTTTGTTTGGAGTTCCGCTTCGGTACCCCCCTCACAAAACGTATAAAGGATAGTATGGACATTTCACAAATTGTATCCACTAGAACTGTACGCCGTAGGTACGTACAATTTGGGCGCACACTCCTCCCTCATGGGCTCAGCCCGTTTAGATTCTTTTTTAAGTTTTAAACTTCAAAAAATGGATGGCTGAACCAGGATTCGAACTACAGTCCCCATGCACAATCAGTAAGCGCACAACCGTCTGGGATAGTTAATCTGGTGTGCATCTTAACCTTTTTTTCTCCTTCTTGTGCAGGTAAATAACGCTAAGAAAAAAAACACAACACCTACACTCTTTGTTTTTACTTTCGTTTATTTATGCACAGTTTTTGCTTGGGTTTTTATATTTACTTTTTTGTTCATAAAATACAAATATTATTCTTTTTAGAAATTGTACAGAATTTTTTTAAAAATCATCTCTTTAAAACTTGCTCAAATGCCAAAACACGAACATTTTCCAAAAAGACCAAACAAAATTTTGAATGCAAACATTTTTTGAAAAATAGTAAAAATTGAATTCCACAAAAAATCATAAAAATATGAACATAATTTGAATTCTAAAAGTTTTGAATATATGATAACCAAAAATAAAATGAAAAAAAGAAAAGTCAAAGAATACGAAAAAGGAAATAAAAAAGAAACAGAAAAAAAATCAAACAGGAGAGAAGATAAAAATAAAAAATGCGGTTCACTACCTCCGAGAAGGTTCACAAAACCGGAAAAAATGACTGGGAAGCCGATGTTCCCAAAACTGGGAACGCTTGTTTGCAACCTTTTCTTGGTGATTTGTTTTGAATTTTCCAAATAAAAATTGAAATCCATGATTTCTTTTTTGAAATTTGATAAAAATAAAATAAAATCCGCGAGCTCTTGGGTCGGCCCAACACACGCCTGACGGCAGCGATGTCGTCGCCTAGTTGTGCCAAGGCCTAAGCGTTTTATTTTATTTTCTACTTTTCATTTTTTTATATTTTTCATTAATTCATTTTTATCTTTTTAATACCAAAATACAATTTTAAGTAAATTTCTTAAATAATAATTTTATATAATTTATTCTTGAAATATTTAATAAATGCTTTTAAAAACATTTACGGGTTTTAGTTCTATCTCTGTGTATTTATTACTTATGTTAAAAGCTCAAAATAACAATTTTAAGTACATGTTCAAACTATGATTTTAAATGTATTTTTCCTTCGAACCTGGAATGGTTGTGTCTACCATGGGCATGCCCACCAGCTTGCAAAAATTTGGACCATTTTAAGAATGTTAAAAATAACACCATGTTCAAGTCGAGTTAGGCTGGAAGACTCGGTTTAAGAGCACGTTGCTTCTGGACAACCATCAAACGACCCCAATTTTTTATTTACTTTTATGACCATCTCCAGGCGCCATGCAAGTACTTTTATGGCCCTCTCACTTACCTAAACACCCTCTGTTGATCATGGTCTATGTTTGGACATCATTTAAATCAACCCAACTTTTGCAAGCAGGTGGGATGTCCATGGCAGACATCCATGCCATGTTTGAATGATTTTGACACTGTATGCAAGTTGCAACATGTTCAGCCATTTATTGGTCTTTTTGATCGAGAAAACTCCAGAAAATACAAAGAGATGCAAAAACCAAAACAGTTTGGCATTGAGCCTGGAATTGGTTGTACAAGGCCATGGAAAAATATATTTTCATTTCAAGGATGTCAAAAAATAACGTGCTCTCAACGGAGCCTTATGGGCTTCTTGCCTACCTGAACACCCTTTGTTGAACATGATCTATTTATGGACATTCTTCAAATGACACCAAATTTTGCAAACAGGTGGGCATGCCCATGGTAGGCATCCATGTCAGGTTTGAATGATTTTTTACACCATATGCAAGTTGTGACACATCCGACCATTTATTGACCTTTTTTGACCAAGAAATCTTCAGAAAAAGCAAAAATTGTCAAAAACCAAAACAACTTGACATAGTGCCTTGAAATTGTCATACAAGGCCATGGAAAAAATGGGGTCATTTCAAGAATGTCGAAAAACAACATGCTCTCAGACGGTGCCTTCTGGCCGAACACCCTCCATTGAACAGGTTGTCCTTTTGGACATTCATGAAATGACCTCAACTTCTGCCAGATGGGCATGCCCATGGTAGACATCCATTTCATGTGAGGAAAAAATATTTAAAATTATAATTTAAATAGGTACTTAAAACTATTGCTTTATTTTCCCTTTTTTCATGCGCGACAGTGAATCGGCCCAGTCAGGCGGCCTCCTGTGAATAAAGTATTTAATTTGTGAACTTTTTTATTTCAAATTTGGGAACTTGTTTTCAAATCTATGAACTTTGTTCAATTTTTTCAAATTCGTGAACTTTTATTCTAATCGATGAACTTTTTTCAGTTTCGCGAACGTTGTTCCTCCTTGGAGTTGGGGGTGTTCGTGTGTTCCTGGGCCAGTCCATCAAAATCGAGGTCCCTGTGTCAAAATCTAAGTTGGCCCTATCTTGTTAGAGAAAAACGTTCGACTGGATCAAGTTGCCGTGTATGGCAGGTTGCATGCATAAAAAGTATTTTGAGGTGTTCTTTTTCAATTACTTTAATATAGATTTTTTTAAAGCATTTTGACGAAATGCCTCGAAAAAGCAAAAGTGTTTCCTCACATGCCTCAAGTGAATGGAGGCAATTTGGCATTTTAGAAAATATCTCCACAAATGACAGGAATCCTAAAGTTGATAATTTTATATACTCATAGAAAGTTGAAGTCATAAAGGTTATTTTTCTTTCTCTAACAACTTTTTTTTGGAGATCTAGATTGATGGGCCGATGGACTGGTCTTGCGTTTGGGCCTAGTGTTCTTATAATATTTGTGCTAATTTTTCACAAAAGGGCAGCGTAGTGGAGCGGCAAAGCTGTGTAGTTTTGAGGATGAGGTGACTAGTTCGATTCCTTGTGGGAACAAATACCTTTTTTCTGGATTTTTACGTCTTTGAGTAGCAAGTGGCCTAGCACCTTGTGGGCCGGCCCAGTTGTCCAGGGACTCGTCCGTACCCACGTCGGGTATCAACTGTCTAGCATGGCTTTTTTCCCCTAGGGTTTACCTAGGGTTCCACCCATCCTCTGGCGATCTCGCCAGAGTCCACGCAAATTCTCGCCGTTCTGCCGGATTCTTCCGATAGACAGCGAGATCCACTACTGCTGAGCAGGTGTACGTGTGTGCATGGCTGAATCAGAGGCGAAGGGGGTGGAGAATCAGGGGGTAGATCGGGCGGCGGCGGCAGATGTGGTGACGGCGCTAGGGGGGGCGATGGGACCAGAGGAAGGCGAGGGGGTTCGGGCGGCGGAAGTAGAGAAGGATATAGGTAGGAGGGCAGGAAGAGGTCGTAGATGGGGGGACTCGACAGATGAGGAGGAAGATTTCGGGGAGGATGTCGATGCTGATCCGGATCTGGAGAACCAGTTTGCAGGGATGAGGCTGCACGGGAAGGAGGAAGATGATCTCGACTTCTCTGCGGAGGTGGATGATCTGATTAAGGACGTTCGCTGGCTTGCTCTATTTAGGGTTCATAACACCAAGCCTTTTAGTCATGCAGCGCTATTGTCCCAGATGCGCAATGCTTGGACTGCAACACATGGGGTCACGTTCAATATCAAAGGGCCTAACCTATTTCTGGTCCAGTGTCATTGCCTTGGTGACTGGAGGAAGATCATGGAGGGAGGCCCGTGGTTGTTTCGTAGAGCCCCGGTGGTTCTTCAGGAATATGACGGCTTCTTGGATGTCAATGAATATAAACTCAACATGTTACCAGTTTGGGCTCGGGTCAAAGGACTGCCAGATGGCCTGACAAGGAAGCGGGAGCTTGCTGAAAAAGTGGCGGCGAAGGTTGGCGATCCTCCCTTCAATGTGGTCATCAACGAGGGACGCATCAATCCTGCTAGCACCCTGCGGGCGAGGGTTTTTGTTGATGTGAATACTCCACTGGTTCGTTTTGTTCACATAACATTGAAGGAACGGAAGAAATACAGTTTCCTCTATGAAAAACTGCCGGACTTTTGCTTTGTGTGTGGTCTTATGGGGCATCTCGCTGAAGAATGTGGGGATGGGGTGCATGACCCCAGATCTTTTGAATGGGGGAGTGGTTGCTGTGGGAACCGGAGATGCCAGCGGCCCAAACCTATGGTGCTAGGGGGAGAGGCGACGGTGGAGCGAGAGGAAGGGGTAGGGAGTCAGGCAGAGATGATCGGGGGGGGGGGAAGAGGATGGGGGAGATCTGCGGGTGGCAGTGGTAGGGGAGATGCAGTGGGGACTAACTCACCAGCTCCACATAGCATGGATATAGAAATCATTGGCGGCAGCAATGAGCGGGGAGAGAAGGGAGCTCGCAAAATACTGGTGAAGACGGATGGTTCTCGTGCAATCGGGGGACAACCAGTTTCAAACCTTGCTGGAAAGGTTGCGGGGACAGTCAAATTACTGCTAGCCCGAGCTCAAGCAAGGCCACGACATCCACACCAGAGAAGGACCCGCTGGTGAAGAGGAGGAAACAGCAAGTTGACGAGGATATAATCAAGCTACAAGCAATGGAGGCGGCCTCCCTTGAGGAGAGCCGCCGAGCCCAATGAGGACTCTATGCTGGAACTGTCATGGGATTGGCGACCCTGCGACAGTCCATGAGCTCCGCGATCTCGTGGGGGCTAGTGCGCCGTCGGTTCTTTGCATTATGGAGACTCAAATTGCAAAAAATCAAGTGGAAGGTTTGGTGGCTTCTTTAGGTTTCCAAAATAGTTTTGCAGTTCCTAGCAGTGGACGTAGTGGTGGGCTTTGTATTTTTTGGAAGACAGATGTGAACTTGGCAATAAAAAATTTCTCATAGTATCATATAGACTCGTGGGTTTCTGAACCAGGGTCCGAGCAATGGCGCCTTACATGTTTCTATGGTGAAGCCAACAGGAACTTGAGATATAAAACATGGGACAGTATGAAGAGGCCGAGGGGGGAGAGCACGTTACCCTGGCTTTGGATAGGTGATTTCAACGAGATTCTCCGACAGGAGGAGCAAATGGGCCCTAATCCTCGTGATAGCGCACAAATGGAGGGTTTCAGAGAAGCGGTGGATGTATGTGAATTGGCTGACTTGGGATACTGTGGGCTAGATTGGACTTTTGAGAAACGAGTTAGGGGAGGTGATTTTTGTAGAGTCCGTTTGGACCGGGCTTTAGCCTCTGCAAGTTGGTCGCACATCTTCCCGTTTGCGACAGTGGAGCATCTGACAGCAGTGAAGAGTGATCACAGTCCAATTCTTCTTTTGAATGAGATGGAAGCGGGAAATCCGCGCATTGCAGTTAAGAAACCGTTTCGTTATGAATGTGTTTGGGAAAGAGATAGCCGTTTTAACGGTATTGTTGAAGATGCATGCAGAAGTGATGGCCCAGCCTCTTCGGTGACTGAATTGTCTAACAAGCTTCAGGCAGTGGCCGCCTCTTTATCTAGGTGGGGATGGATCACCTTTGGATCGGTCCGTCAGGAGATACGACTGCTACGCCGGCAACTCGCAACATTGCGTGCAGACCCGTTGCGAACGGGACCCAGCGACGAGGAACGTAGGGTCGAGGATCGAATGGTGGAATTGGCGTACAGAGAGGAAATCATGGCCAGACAGCGGTCGTGTATTTCATGGTTGTCCGAGGGTGATAGTAATACCAAATTTTTCCAAAGGAAGGCTAGTGCTCGACGGGCCAAAAACAGTATAATCCAGTTGGACCGTAATGACGGAACTACGTGCACTGATCCGGTCGAACTCGCGGACATGGCCACGACCTTTTACTCAAATCTGTACACGTCAGAAGGAACAATAGGTATGGAAGAGGTGTTATCGCACATACCGGTGAGGGTGGATGGCAATATGAATGCCCGCCTGAATGCAACATATAGTAAGGATGAGGTTAAGGAAGCTCCATTTCAAATGTTTCCAACTAAAGCACCAGGGCCGGACGGTTTTCCGGCATATTTTTTCAGAAACATTGGGACTTATGTGGTGATGAGTAACAAGGATGATCATTAGAGTGCTTGATGGTGTGGACTCACCGGAGGAGATCAACAATACGTTCATCGTTTTAATCCCTAAGATAGCAAGTCCAAAAATTTTAGGACAATTTCGGCCGATAAGTCTTTGCAATGTGATCTACAAGATCGTTTTGAAGGTCTTAGCAAACAGGCTGAAAGTAATCCTCCCCGAGATCATTTTCGAAGAGCAGTCAGCTTTTGTCCCTGGTCGTCTCATCACAGATAACTTCATCACAGCCTATGAATGTTTACATTATATGAAAACTAGGAGGGTGAAGGGAAACAGATACTGTGCTCTAAAGTTGGATATGATGAAAGCGTATGATCGCTTGGAGTGGTCTTACTTGCGAGCTGTGATGATAAAGATGGGCTTTAGTTCCCGTTTTACTGATACGGTCATGAGATGTGTGACATCGGTCTCCTTTTCAGTTCTATTTAATGGAAGGAGTCTGGATGGGTTTAAGCCCTCTCGAGGCTTGCGTCAGGGTGATCCTAGCTCGCCATATTTGTTCCTGCTAGCAGCAGAGGGGCTGTCATGTTTGTTGAAAGCCGGCGCAGGAGTACGTGGAATCACAGTCGCGCCGAATGCACCTGAAGTTAATCATCTGCTATTTGCAGACGACAGTTTGCTTTTCTTTGAAGCAACTGATGCTGAGCGCAACTCGGATTGAGGAGTTGCTAAGGATCTATTGCAATGCCTCGGTCAGAGGGTAAACATGGATAAGTCATCCATTTTCTTTAGTAAAGGAGTACCAGATGCTGCTCGTAATTCCATCAAGAACATTCTGTCTGTTCACAATGAATCATTGACAGAGAAATATTTAGGCTTGCCATCAGATGTGGGAAGAGCAAAAGAAGGGTCGTTTAAATCTTGAAAGATAGAATTTGGAAGAAGGTGCAAGGGTGGATGGAGAAGTGCTTATCGGCTGGTGGGAAGGAAGTACTGATTAAGTCCGTGGCCCAGTCCATTCCAACGTATTCTATGTCATGCTTTAAATTGCCAAGGGGCTTGTGTGAGCATATCAATGGCATCATCAGGAAGTTCTGGTGGGGGAGCAAGAATGGCCAGCGGAAAACCGCCTGGGTTTCATGGAATACTATGTCCAAACCCAAGTTTATGGGAGGGTTGGGCTTCAGGGATTTGGAGTTGTTTAACCTAGCATTACTTGCACGCCAAGCTTGGAGGCTTCTGCAGGACCCGGCTTCGCTCAGTGCTCGCGTCCTTAAAGCCAGGTACTTTTCAGACTGTCATCTTCTGGATGCTGTTTTGGGTGCAGGTCCGTCCCAGGTCTGGCGCTCCATATTAGAAGGGAGGGACGTGCTAGCACAAGGGCTCATCAAGCGCATTGGATCGGGAACGCATACAAATATATGGCAAGATAACTGGCTTCCGAGAGACTACAAACTTCGACCGATCTGTGCACGGTCGGCCAATCCGCCAAATCTAGTTTCGGATCTGATTGACCCCACCACCAGGTCATGGAACAAGCATGTGATCATGGAACATTTTATTGCTCCCGATGTTGAAGTTATTATGAACATACCATTGAGCACTCGGATTCAGGAAGATTTTTGGGCCTGGCACTATGATAAGAGGGGAGTCTTCTCGGTTCAATCAGCTTACCGAATGATATCTGCAGTCAAGACTCAGAGGGAGGACTGACTCGACCACCGACCGAGGCACTCAAATATTGCAGCAGACAAGAGTTCATGGTCGCAGCTCTGGAAGGTGCGGGTCCCTTCCAAGATCAGGGTGTTCGTATGGAGGTTAGCCCACACTTCGATCCCTATAGGGCTTGTTCGACACGAGAGGAACATGGCAGATACACCGGTGTGCTCGATTTGTGGAGCCGAGAAGGATACCTGGCGCCACTCCCTACTCAGCTGCCGCATGGCTAGATGTGTATGGGCATTGGGTGATGATGAGCTTTTGGAACATGTGATATCAAACCAGAATCCTGACGCACGGTCGTGGCTGTTCTGGTTGTTTGAAACAACAAGCCAGCAGGATTTAACGCGTGTTCTAGTGACAATGTGGGCGATTTGGTGGGCTCGACGGAAAGCAATCCATGAGGAGGAGTTTCAAAGCCCACTGTCGACCATGAGCTTTATCAGGCAGTTTTTGGAGGAGCTGGATATCGTGGAAGCTCAACAGCCGCGGTCGTCCTCAGCGCATGCGGCACCGAGAGCACGTGCATGGCTTCCGCCAGATGGAGAAGCTGTGAAGATTAACTATGATGGCGCCATATCAACGCTGGGCGAGAAGGGAGCGGCTGCCGTGGTATGCCGAGATAAAACAGGGAAGTTTCTTGGAGCATCAGCATTAGTTTTTGAGGGCTTGATCGACCCGGCGAGCTTGGAGGCACACGCGTGCAGTGAGGCCCTTGCCCTTGCCCGCGACTTGAATTTGCAGGAGCTGGTAATCGCATCAGATTGCTTAGAAGTGATCCCCAACATAAAGCAACAAGCATCACCGGTGTATGCGCCGATTCTGCAGGACATACACATTAGCATGAACCTTTTTACTTCAGTTTTCTTTCGCTTTGAACGTAGAGAAAATAATTTCGAGGCCCATTTGGTTGCAAATGGAGCTGCGTCTCTGCGAGTGGGCCGCCATGTGTGGCTAGGGATCCTTCCTGAAATTGCATGTATTCCGGATGTGATGAACTTTGAATAAATCCCTAGTTACCTTAAAAAAAAGGGTATCAACTGTCAACGACGTACTTTCAAAAAATGACCATCATGCCCATCACTATGAAGGGGTATAGGGTAATCACAGCCGTTGATGTGTTTAGAGGAGGGGGAGGGGGGTTGTACCGAAGCGAAAGTGTTTTTTTTAGAAAAAGAGGATGACCCCGGACCTCTGCATCTGGGCGATGCATACGACCACTTTATTAATTATTCTCACAAGACCTTACAAAGTCATACAACAGTAAGACTAAAGCCGCCGTCTAAGCAACAAACTGTCGCTACACCTATCCAGTTGATGAAGGGGCGCAGATAGCCTGGGCCTAATACCAAACAAACATCGCAGCCAAGCCTAACATCTAAGACCTGAGACCCCAACCTAGTCACTTGTCGGGTCTGGGGCACACACTGGTCCGGCGTGCTCTCAGAGGCCGCCGCCGCCAACTGCCACCACTCCATCTTCAGAACTGTACTGATGCATATCTTGCTTGGTCTAGCTATCGTCGACGCCACCATGACGCCCAACGGCACCTCCTCCCTGCGCGCAAACAGCTGAGCACGTCGCGGTTGCCACTGATACACCTCAGCGCCATGCTGCCAAGTACCACCAGCCGACACAGTTTGAAGCCCCTAGGCCCTTGATACTGTCGACTGAGGTCTGCAGCGTGTGAAAATATTTCAGATATTGTAAGGATTTCATTTTACCAATGCCCTCAGGCAGCCTTTCAAGACATGGAATATGCAGATTCAACAAGTGCATAAGGAGAAAAATATCCATTGGTATACAAGACGACTCATCTATATCCACTGTTTCCAACATCTGTAGCCCTCTAAAGCCCTCTAATTTGGGTTGGTAGCTGGCACTTATAACAGCCACGAATCCATATATGTCGCAGCTGATGTAGGATGCAGAATCGTTTTATTTAATACTGCGTTGGCGGGGTCTTAAACTTAAGACATCTTGGCTCGGATACCATATTGAATTCATGCACCGACCAACTCATCCAAAAGTCCGAACTGATGGAGGGATGTGGGCAATATATTTCAACAAAAAGGATTCAGAAATTTATACCAGAAATGTCTGCACGAATCTCCATTATTGTGCAAGGGATCTTTACCCACTATATACCTTCACCTTTCGATTTACTTATGTTTCGCCGAAGATGAGCATGTCTCCAAGCTTCAGGCCGATGGACAACGCACAGCAGGCCCATCCTGACCACAGGTACACGATTGCCCATTCACTAACTTACTTCAGCTGCACATTTGTTAAGTCCAGGCTCACAACCTGTCGAAAGCACCTGATCGACGGAAGACCGTAAACTGCTACTGGCAAGAGCTTCAGGATCCTAATTTCTCCATTCTGGTGGTGGGGCTTGTTCCATTTTGACAAGAAGATCCTCTCCCCTCCGCCTCTGCCAAGAGATATCGTTCTTCTCATCATCCTGACCAGACGAGGCCAAGCAGATGACACCATCTTTATCCTCTGCATAACCAACAATTAAACATTAGAACGCACTGTGAATAGGAAAGAAGAGAAAGGTTTAGCGCCTGAAATCAGGGATGCACCAAGCGCGTCCCCCTCGGCTTCACATCTTCAAAGGTCAGACGAGAGAAAGCATCTTGCTCAGAACCTGTTCTTTCGGACCGAGTAACAGAGCACACATGAGTGAACTTAACTGACACATGTTTTGATTCACCCTAGAATGCACTACGGACTTCAAAGTAAGCACATAACAGTTGAACGTTAAAAATCAGGGTACACCAAGCGGCCGTCCTCAGCTTCCCACATGCCAGGATATGTGACTTCCGAGGAGCCTACGCAGATCCCAGTTGGTGCAGAGGCCGGGGAAGTGAAATTCTCCCCCGATTTTAAAGAATCCGTATAAGGTAAGACTGGAAGAGGATGGGAGACGAAGGGGAGGCGGAAACGCGGCCGCCAGAGGCGACCGGACTTTCGCGGCCGCCGAGCCGTTCCTCGCCGGAGGGTTCTGTGGAGGGACCGTCATAGATCCGCTCGCCATCTCCAAGTGCTCTTATTGTGGCGGCGCCGCTGGGAGGAAAGGAGGGGCCGGCGGGATCGCGTGGTTTTGATCGCGGAAACACGACACATGGAGAGATCGGACGGGAGAGGAGTAGATCGACACAATGGCGGGTTCAATTCTCCGCCGGGACGGATCCCGGCAACTGGATCGAAGGCCGCCTACGTTTCACTCCACAATTGCGCTGGATGGTTCTCCTAGATTTGGAGAATGACGTGTTAGACGGCGACTATCTTCCGGACAGCGAATTGATCGAGGTAGGGCTGCATTTCATGATTGATGAATATGATGTGGTTGTTGGTCAATGTGTGCAGGTTGATCTACCTCCGAAGGCAGCGGAGGTGGTTGATCTGACGGAGACGACGGCTCCTGGAAGACCAAGAGGGCGATTTTGGGCTCTCATTGAAAGTGATGACGAAGAACAGGTGGAGAATCAGGTCTCGACGAGTCGGCTAGTGGTTTCGCAGGTTACGGGATCGATGGAGTCGCCGGACAAGGCGGTGCCCGATCATCGTCAATCAAAATTTCAAAATCCCAAGCCGACTGTGAAATCCTGGATCGGCCCGATCCCTAAGGTACTCCGAGAACCCGTTACTTTGTCAGATTTTATGCCGGAAACATGGACTCTAGTTACTCGGAAGAAGAAGGGAAAGAAGGGTCGGCCGCCGCCGCCGCTAAGGTCACCGGTGGCGAGATCGGTGAGCGTTATTCGAGCGGCCAGAAGGGCTCGCTTGAATTTGCTGCTGGGCCAAGGAAACGATTCAGATGTGGCAATGGTCGTGGGCTCTCTAGGCCCGGGTAAGGCCCAACCAGAAGCCCAAGCCTCGTTCGATCCTCATCCTACGTGCGTGCATGTATCATCGTTGCCCGAGGCCTTCGTGATCGCGGCTAGGGTTTTGCACACACCGGGTTTCCCGACTCTTGGCGCGGGGCGGGCGACTAGAATCTTCTGCGCCGGTGAGATGGCTGGACGTGGGCCACCACCCGTCAAGCGTGGGCTGCCGCCCGCCGTTGGTGCCAGCGGTGCCGGCCATGGCGTTCCGCCTCCACAAGGGCCGCAACCCACTGCTACCGGTCCGCCGGCTGGAACTGGAGCAGGCTGAGGCGCTTAGCCTACCGCGAGGCAAGGGCCGCTGGCTGTAGCCTCGGGTTCACAAGCGCCGGTGCATGCTGCTCGGCCAAGTGCGTGGCAGCCGGAGGAACCGGCGCAGCCGCTGGTGGCCAAGGCTCCGGCCCTAGGAAGGGGTCGGGGCTCGCACCATGGATGGGATGGTCAAGGACGCGGTGGATACGACAGAGATGGTCCGATATACAACCGGTACGGGCAATGGGGCGACAATGGTTACGATGCATATGGTGAGGGGCTGCACCGTGGATCATCCTCCGGTGGCGGCCGTAGTTTCAACTCGTACAATGGCGACGGTCCAGGACATGGATCTCAGGGCCCACTCGGTAATTTTGTTGAAGGTGTCGACGGCCCCAATGATCGTTTCCGGGCAGACTATCGGCGTGGCGGGAGAGGGAGGCGCCCACCTCCACCGCGACACCCTCCGCCGCCACCACCGCCCGTTGCGGACACGGCTCCGGGGGCGGAGATGGAGCACTCAGCAGATGTGGCGGGGGTCTCATCCATGTTGCCCGCGGCAGCGGTTGACGCGGTCAGGGCTCTGGTAGCGGTGACCATTCCGATGGCTTCTGGAGTCGCTAAAACTAGGGATTGTGCGACGGACAAAGGGCCGGACAAAGCATAGGGAGAAAAGCTTTCGAAGTGGGTAATTAAGAAGAAGAAATTGCCTTGCTATAGATGTGGCGAACCGGGACACTTTGTGGCAGAGTGTACTAATGAGCTTTGTGACTATTTGCCTCAGATCGCAGCATGTGACCGGTGATTGCCCACTCCTATCCGGTCCTAAACCTGGCGTAAACATTTTTGGGGTGTGTTGCAAGGAGTTGATGTTCTTTGAGATACCGGAGGTGGATCCTCTACCTCAGGTGGTTGAGAGTTCCTTCCCAGCTGTGGTTCGGATTACTAATGGACAACTGACTGATGCTCAGATTGTAAGGCAGTTGCGTGACCTGGTACCGGGTAACTATCAGTGGCATCTTGACAAGCTGGAGGGACAGGCTTACAAGGTGGATTTCCCACTAAAGAGGACCAGATGCATTTTCTTAAGTGGGGTATGTGCAGAGTTCCAAGTACCAACATTATCATTGCTTTTGATGAGTGGAAGCAGGAAGAACCAGAGGTACACCTTTAGAGAAGGTGTGGGTACG
The DNA here is from genome assembly GCF_018294505.1 of Triticum aestivum. Classification (NCBI taxonomy): domain Eukaryota; kingdom Viridiplantae; phylum Streptophyta; class Magnoliopsida; order Poales; family Poaceae; genus Triticum; species Triticum aestivum. Next base: position 609,057,948 of record NC_057797.1, read on the forward strand.
TTTCTTTGGCGTACCACCAAAACTGATTGAACACTTTCTGATTGCTTGGAGCTTGGGTTCTATGATTGGCAAGTCATAAAAGATGGACATGCCTTTCACTCGTGCACAAGGGGTCGCGAGGTTGCTGGTCAGTGTTGTGAGTGTTGAGTTCATACCAGATGTAGTTAGATGCACACATGTTGGAGTCACGTACGTTTTAGAGCTTGAGATTGAAGACTCTGATTTCCCAGGATGGGGATGAGATTCAGGATATGGACACAACTGAGGGGGACGGAGCCCCGGGAATCAGGATAAGGGGCACGATAATTCACCACGGGAGTCGGCCAAGGGGCCAAATGCGCAACCATATAAGGCAGATAACTCTGCCAAGGAGGCGCCCCCGTCCACAACTCTGATGAACACACTTCATTTTGGTTCGTTTGGAGCGAGGTCGGATCCTAGTCGGTTATGGAGCACCAGAGTTGAGGCGGACGACCCGATGGAACTTGAGCTACCACCGGTGTTGGTCCCTATTCGTGAGCCTACGACGGCCTTACTACGAGAGAGGTTTCTGGTACCCCACAGCAGGCACCACAGGGGCTACGACACACTAACAGTGGCCTAGTCACGATGGGTTCCACGCCTAGTGGGCCGGTGGGCACTTGCGGGCCAATCGCGAGTGGGGGGGGGGGGTCATGGGCAGGAGGCCCATAGCGCCTGCCTACACGCGTCGGGCTCGACCTTCTCGGGAGGGGCGCCTGGACAGGAGGTTCGAGGTGCTCTTTCTCCCTCAGTTGTCCCGGGTGAGCTGGGGGAGAGGTGCAGGCAGGAGGCCCGTGGCATAACCTCTCCGCAGGGCCGCACCGAGAAGAACGGACAAGGGCCGCACTGTTCTATTGGCGAGGGGGGGGGGACCGGGACTATTGAGCAGGTGGCTCCACGGTCCCCTTCCCCCTTGGCCACTGCGGGCGATTTCCGCTCGACCACGCCCTACCCTTGATGACCCACAAGTATAGGGGATCTATCGTAGTCCTTTTGATAAGTAAGAGTGTCGAACCGAACGAGGAGCAGAAGGAAATGATAAGCGGTTTTCAGCAAGGTATTCTCTACAAGCACTGAAATTATCGGTAACAAATAGTTTTGTGATAAGGTAATTTGTAACGGGTAACAAGTAACAAAAGTAAATAAAGTGCAGCAAGGTGTCCCAATCCTTTTTGTAGCAAATGACAAGCCTGGACAAATTCTTATATAGAGAAAAGCGCTCCCGAGGACACATGGGAATTATCGTCAAGCTAGTTTTCATCACGTTCACATGATTCTTGTTCGGTACTTTGATAATTTGATATGTGGGTGGACCGGTGCTTGGGTGCTTTCCTTACTTGGACAAGCATCCCACTTATGATTAACCCCTATTTCAAGCATCCACAACTACAAAAGAAGTATTAAGGTAAACCTAACCATAGCATGAAACATATGGATCCAAATCAGCCCCTTACGAAGCAACGCATAAACTAGGGTTTAAGCTTCAGCCACTCTAGCAACCCATCATCTACTTATTACTTCCCAATGCCTTCCTCTAGGCCCAAACAATGGTGAAGTGTCATGTAGTCGATGTTCACATAACACCACTAGAGGAGAGACAACATACATCTCATCAAAATATCGAACGAATACCAAATTCACATGACTACTAATAGCAAGACTTCTCCCATGTCCTCAGGAACAAACGTAACTACTCACAAATCATATTCATGTTCAAAATCAGAGGGGTATTGATATGCATATAGGATCTGAACATATGATCTTCCACCAAATAAACCAACTAGCATCAACTACAAGGAGTAATCAACACTACTAGCAACCCGCAGGTACCAATCTAAGGCTTTGGGACAAAGATTGGATACAAGAGATGAACTAGGGTTTGAGAGGAGATGGTGCTAGTGAAGATGTTGATGGTGATTGGCCCCCTCCCGATGAGAGGAGCGTTGGTGATGACGATGGCGATGATTTCCCCCTCCCGGAGGGAAGTTTCCCCGGCAGAACAGCTCCGCCGGAGCCCTAGATTGGTTTCGCCTCGTGGCGGCGGAGTTTCTTCCCGAAAGCTTGCTTCTCATTTTTCCTCAAACGAAAGACTTCATATAGCAAAAGATGGGCACCGGAGGGCCACCAGGGGGCCCACGAGGCAGGGGGGCGCGCCTCCCACCCTCGTGGCCAGGGTGGGGCCCGCCTCTGGTATTTTCTTCGTCTAGTATTTTTTATTAATTCCAAAAATGACTTCCGTGAAGTTTCAGGACTTTTGGAGCTGTGCAGAATAGGTCTCTAATATTTGCTCCTTTTCCAGCCCAGAATTCCAGCTGCCAGCATTTTCCCTCTTCATGTAAACCTTGTAAAATAAGAGAGAATAGGCATAAACGTGTAATAATAGCCCATAATGCAATAAATATCGATATAAAAGCATGCTGCAAAATGGACGTATCAACTCCCCCAAGCTTAGACCTCGCTTGTCCTCAAGTGGAAGCCGATAACGATAAATAATGCCACATGTTTAGAGGTAGAGGTGTCGATAAAATAAAATACGGACATGAGGGCATCATGATCATTCTTATAACAGCAACATATATGGATATTGTCATATGATTTCTTATGCTCAAGTAAATAATCTATTCACAATGTCAAGTATGAATCAGGAACTTCATTGAGAACTAACAAACTATAATCTCATTCATTGAAGCAATTGCAATTTATCATAACATCGGAAAGAGTCTATGTAAGAGCTTTTCAGCAAGTCCACATACTCAACTATCATTTAGTCTTTCACAATTGTTAACACTCACGCAATACTTCTGGTTACGGAGTTTTAATCGGACACACAAAAAGATAGGGGCTTATAGTTTCGCCTCCCAACCTTTTACCTCAAGGGTAATGTCAACAATAATAGTTCATGCTTACTTACATCCAATTGGATATATATATCAGGATCTTTCCAACACAATGTGCTTGCCAAAGGATAAAATGTAAAAAGGAAAGGTGAAAATCACCATGACTCTTGCATAAGGGTAAGAGATAAAAGTAAAAGATAGGCCCTTCGCAGAGGGAAGCAGAGGTTGTCACGCGCTTTCATGGTTGGATGCACGAAATCTTAATGCAAAAGAACGTCACTTTATATTACCACTTGTGATATGGACCTTTATTATGCAGTCCGTCGCTTTTATTACTTCCACATCACAAGATCGGATAAAGCTTATTTTCTCCACACTAATAAATCATACATATTTAGAGAGCAATTTTTATTGCTTGCACCGATGACAACTTACTTGAAGGATCTTACTCAATTCACAGGTAGATATGGTGGACTCTAATGGCAAAACTGGGTTTAAGGATATTGAAAGCATAATTAGTATCTCTACTTGGTGCAAAGAATTGGCTAGCATGAAGGAGAAAGGCAAGCTCAACATGTTGAATGATCCATGACAATATACTTTATTTCAGATGTAAGAAAACATAACACATTATGTTGTCTTCCTTGTCCAACATCAACTCTTTAGCAGTTGCCAAGGGGAGTGCCCATACCCATATGATTATGTCTCCCTTGCTGGTGAACAAGATGGTGGTGATGATGGGTAGTCGCACATCGAGCGTAAGAGATCCTCCAACTTGCGGATAATGCCCTTGAGTGCAACGATATGCTCCTTCAACAAAATATTTTCATGTGTGAGATACTTGTTTTGTATACGAGCTAACTCAATCATTTTGGAAGCTTCGATCTCAGTTGGGGTAAGAAGATTGTGATCTAGTTGAAGGATGCCTTCTGTTGCCAGAACTTGGTCCTCCGTGGCCTTCTTGATCCCTTCATCCTTGTTGATCTCCATGGGTTCTTCCCTCTTCAGGTCTATCTTCATGAGCCAAGCATCGTTGTCACAATTGTTGGAGGAGGGGGATGACATGATGCCTGGCCTTTACAACCCTGACATAAGACAACTCGAAACAAGAACATAGGATAATTGCGTGATACGGTGGTCAAAACCTTCGGGAGATTATATAATGAATTTTTACTGACCAAAAGAAGTATCGTGCTAGAAAACGGAGTCCGGAGAGCGCACAAGGTGCCCACGAGGTAGGGGGCGTGCCCTCCACCCTCGTGGAGGCCTCGTGTCCTTCCCGGACTTCTTCTTATTTTCCTATTTTCTTACATTTTCCAAAATGGAGAAAAATTGCCATTAGAACTGTTTTGGAGTCGATTTACTTACCGTACGACATACCTATTCCTTTTCGGAGTCTGAAACGTTCCGGAAAGTATCCCTTATGTATTCCTCCGGGGTTACAGCTTCAATAATATTAGTTTCAACATTTATAGGATTACCTGAGATATAATGTTTGATTCTTTGGCCATTCACCACCTTAGGATTTGTGCCTTCGAAGTTGTTGATTTTTATGGCACAGGAACGATAGACCTCCTTGATAATATAAGGACCTTCCCATTTAGAGAGAAGTTTTCCTGCAAAAAAATCTTAAACGAGAGTTTTATAGCAACACATAATCACCTACATTAAACTCACGCTTTTGTATTTTTGTCATGCCATCTTTTGACTTTTTCTTTAAACAATTTAGCATTCTCATAAGTCTGGGTTCTCCATTCATCAAGTGAGCTAATGTCAAATAACCTCTTCTCACCGGCAAGTTTGAAATCATAGTTGATCTCTTTAATGGTCCAATATGCCTTATATTCTAATTCAAGAGGTAAGTGACATGCTTTTCCATAAACCATTTTATATGAAGACATACCCATAGGATTTTTATATGCAGTTCTATAGGCCCATAATGCATCATCAAGTTTCTTGGACCAATTCTTTCTAGATCTATTAGCAGTCTTTTGCAAAATTAATTTGAGCTCTCTGTTACTCAATTCTACTTAACCACTAGACTGTGGGTGATAAGGAGATGCAATTCTATGATTAACAGCATACTTGGCAAGCATTTTACGAAAGGCACCATGAATAAAATGTGAACCACCATTAGTCATTAAATATCTATGAACTTCAAACCTTGGAAAAATAACTTCTTTAAGCATCTTAATAGAGGTGTTAGGATCAGCACTACTAGCTGGAATAGCTTCTACCCATTTAGTAACATAATCAACAGCAACTAAAATATGTGTATACCCATTAGAGGAAGGAAAAGGTCCCATATAATCAAAGCCCCAAACATCAAATGGTTCAATAACAAGTGAATAATTCATAGGCATTTCGTGACGTCTACTAATATTATCAATTCTTTGACATTCATCACAAGATAAGACAAACATACGAGCATCCTTGAAGAGAGTAGGCCAATAAAAACCGGATTGCAATACCTTATGCGCAGTTCTGTCTCCAGCGTGGTGCCCTCCATAAGCTTCGGAGTGACACTTGCGTAGGATCTGTTCCTGTTCATGCTCAGGTACACAACGTCTAATAACATCATCTACTCCTTCTTTGTAAAGATGTGGGTCATCCCAAAAGTAATGTCTCAAATCATAAAAAAACTTTTTCTTTTGCTTGTATGTGAAACTAGGTGGTATAAATTTAGCAACAATGTAATTGGCATAATCAACATACCATGGAGCAGTATGAGAAGCATTTATGATATTTAATTGTTCATCAGGAAAGCTGTCATCAATAGGTAGTGGGTCATCAAGAACATTCTCTAACCTAGACAAGTTGTCTGCAACGGGGTTCTCATCTCCCTTTCTATCAATAATATGCAAATCAAATTCTTGTAGCAAAAGAACCCATCTAATAATTAAGTCTAGGCTTAGCATCTTTCTTTTCCATAAGGTATTTAATAGCAGCATGATCAGTGTGAATAGTTACTTTAGAATCAACAATATAAGGTCTGAACTTATCACAAGCTAATACAACTGCTAAGAATTCTTTTTCAGTAGTAGCATAATTTCTCTAAGCACTGTCTAGAGTTTTACTAGCATATTGAATAACATTTAATTTCTTATCAACTGTTTGCCCTAGAACAACACCTACAGCATAATCACTAGCATCACACATAATTTCAAAGGATAAATTCCAATCAGGTGGCTGAACAATAGGTGCAGAAATCAATGCTTTCTTAAGTATTTCAAATGCTTCTACACAATCATCATCAAAGACAAATGGTATATCTTTTTGTAATAGATTAGTCAGAGGCCGAGAAATTTTTGAGAAGTCCTTAATGAACCTCCTATAAAAACCGGCATGACCAAGAAAACTTCTTATACCTTTAATGTCCTTGGGACATGGCATATTTTCAATAGCATAAACTTTAGCTTTATCAACTTCAATGCCTCTTTCAGAAATTTTATGCCCCAAGACAATACCTTCATTAACCATAAAGTGGCACTTCTCCCAATTCAAGACAAGGTTAGTGTCTTCACATCTCTGCAAAACTCGATCAAGGTTGCTCAAGCAATCATCAAAAGAGGATCCATAAAGGGAGAAATCATCCATGAAAACCTCACAAATCTTTTCACAAAAATCAGAGAATATAGCCATCATGCATCTTTGAAAGGTAGCAGGTGCATTACATAAACCAAAAGGCATATGTTTATAAGCAAAAGCACCGAAAGGGCAAGTAAAAGTGGTCTTTGCTTGATCATCAGCTGACACGGGTATTTGAGAGAAACCAGAATAACCATCTAGAAAGCAAAAATGTGTGTGTTTGGATAATTTCAAAGGGGTAATTATACCTGCCTCAAGGAGCTTTAGTATTTCCTTCCTTACCACTTCTTTCATCTTAGGATTTATCCATCGTTGGTGATCAATAACTGGTTTGGCATCTTTCTCCAAATTTATTTTGTGTTGACATAGAGTGGGACTAATGCCCTTAAGATCATCAAGAGTATATCCAATAGCAGCACGGTGCTTCTTCAGAGTTTTCAATAATTTCTCTTCTTCATGCTCTAAAAGGTTAGCACTAATAATAACAGTATATATCTTCTTTTCATCAAGATAAGCATATTTAAGAGTACTAGTCGTCAACCCGTGCATCCGCACGGGCTAGTATATTTTGGGAACACATCAAGATATTAACAATGAATTGGGTACAATTTTTTTACATATTTAAAATATACAAATTCAGAAATTCACCTATAAATCATTAATATTGAAACCATCAAACACTTGCTTACTGTAAGGCAAAATGTGTGTAATAGGTTATCTTAGAAGTAATAAGTTAGTCGTAGATGAAATTCTAAAAAATAATCAAGGTTAGGATATATACTACATATAAAACGTATTTACATGTCATGCTAAAAGATGTCAGAGGAAATACATTCTCATCTACTGTTGCTAAGTGACATAAATATATTGACAAAGAATTTCACTCTCTCATTTTTTGTCAACTACTGCACTCTCTAATGTATTTCAAGAGCCTTAACTTTAATGGACTATGATCTTTACCGAACTCCATGAGCTGCAAATCAAAAATCTCCGGAAAATTAGCCACAAAAAAGGAGAATCATCATGATAGGAAAATTATCTGGCGACTCCACATGTTCATTTGTTTACCATATGAAATATATCAAATATAAGCGAAAGGGTGTGCAGAAAAGCGAAGGAGACATTAGTTTATATCAGCATAAATAAGAAGATAGCTATGCACCCATGGCATCGAGATGTCCATAGCCGATACAACCTCATGAATTTAAAGCGTTTAAAAATATTTCAATAACTATATTAGGCAATTACTATCTCTAGATACTTATGAATTTCAATCAGTTTGATTGGTTATTATTATCAAGTAAAATATCCACAAAAAGGTATTAAAAATCAATCGTCTATCAAAACAAAATTTCAAAGGGCCATCTCTGAAACAAAATGTAAATAAGTACATTAGCATTGCATCAACATTAGAAACCATTGTCTTACAAAGTAGTACACCACATATAGGACAATGAATATGTGAGTTAGATAAAGAAATATATCTAGAGTCAGATTAATTGACAAAAGAACCATCTCCCTAATTATATTTCAGTGCACCCAAGCATGAAATAAAATAGAAGCTATATGAACAATTTTATTTAGGAACATGTAGCTAAGCATACATGCAGTTCTGTAATCCAAAATGGAATATTTAAATTAAATGACAAAGAAACATGATAATTATTGGGAAATACAAAAATATCAAGTGATATACCAGATAATAATTGAAGCAAATACGTAGAAGGTGTAGCTGAAAATGTTAGCTTTAGCATTAGATAGCATAACTTGGGCAGGGAGTTCCTTCCTACGTCCAGCACGTAGACATTTGCCATGTACCTATTTTAATTATACATATAACCTTGTAAGATGATTCCCTTGCTTGTTAGGATAGTGAAATCGTATCATTCAGAGCTATGAACAATATGCAAGTTAGAGTCACATCCGGTTTATTTGAACATCTTATTAAGAAGGACGTAATACATGCAAAAACTGCAAACAGAAATTGTACCTTAGGGCAAAAGTGATTGGTTCCTGATTTATGAACCTGTACTATATGTTTGCAAAAGGTGAAAATCAAGTGGAAGCATAGCACATCATTGTTCCAAAAGATTAAAAAATTAAGAGCACATCTTAATCCATGGGAGGCTACTGCTCAACACTCGCTCGTGACACATATACATCTGGTGCTACAATTGCTTCCAAATATGCTTTGACATGTCGTGGAGAGCATATGTGAACAGAACCTTTGTATTCTAAGTGATGACAATTCTCCATATTCTTGTGTATACAGTTATTGGATAAGCTGCGCAGACTGGTACAGTTCATCTGCCTAACTGATGACAAAGCTAGTAAAAGGTAAGGAGAAAACCAAGTGGAGCAATAGTCAATAGATAGTAATAGGCCAGAATACTAAGGGATGTTCAGCAATGTGATTATTCATAGAGCATCCTGAAGCCTACAAATATCTCAATGCAGCAGGCAAAAAGTAAACCAATGAATATAGTATGTGTGTCGTAGTTATTTTGCATCATTGTCCGTAATGCATATATAAACAAAGTAGACTTCCTGTACGAATTATTTTATCTAAATAGATGAATTCAGAGCTAAATTACTGAAATAAACTCATTTGTATTCTAAAGAGTACCCATAATGAATCAAAATCTCACTTTGGCATGGTTGCAAATTATCATCTAAATCTCTGTTAATTGAACAGTACATAACATTCAAACCAAAGGGGATATTTTGAAAAGATAAGTACTTTTTCAGGTTTTCATCTATACAAAGAATCAATGTACGGCACATACCTATCAGACCTGTGGAAAAGCAGGAAGTAACCAAAAGTAAAGAAGACACATAACGATAGAATTTATAGAACAACAAAAGTGAACAGTCACCTGGCTGTTGTACAGGTTTGCTACCAAGGCTCATTCGGTCCTTCCTGACAAAATCAAACCACCTGCCTGCTTGCATGGCTAGCTTGTGTAACTGTACGTGTTGCAGCCTGACAAAAGCATCGGCCATCAACTAATTCTTGGATCAAGCCTTGCTACTTACGTGTGCATGTTTTGTAGAGGGCAAGTGTTGGACGGGGTGTTCCTGGCCCTATAGTAATCAGCAAGGGCAACAATATATGCTTCAAGTCAGCTACACGGCTGCACCAAACTAATTGTTAAAAAGGAACATAAGCCATAAGATATAAGATCTTCGTTTTGAATTTTAGACGCATTTACCAATGTATGTTTTCTATATCTTGACATGAAATAAAAACATATCAGACTGAGTTCTCTTTCTATTGTTTATCTGTCCAATGTACAGGTTTGCTGTGTAGAGATTCCAGATATTAATCGCAAGTGTCACGCACTCATGCACAAAATCTACTACAGAATCATGTATTTCAGTGCGACAGCACAACTACATCCTATTAGTTCTACACATAAGTATTATTTCTTACAGATCTAAGGACACCACAATTATGACAAAATTTCTCTTTGGGAGATTAGGCTGCATGCAATTTTTTGTCAACACAAACACATCTAATCTGCCCCAACCAATGGTAGGGTGTAGGGTATAGGCATGTTCAAAACATCCTCATTCGAGTGAATATATAGCAAACTAACTTGAAAAAAGTGCACAATACATCAGATTCTTACCCAACCAAGACATACATACCTGTTGGTCGCTGTGTCCATCGTTGGCCTGTGCTGGCTACGGCGAGAAGTGACAACGCATGAAGAGTTGACGGAGACCTTGACGAAGAGCATAGCAAACCTAGACTGGTTGTGAAGAGAGGTGATAGACATAGGGAAGAGGCGACGGAGACCTCGGCCAGAAGCACTGCCAGCGTGACGGAGCCCTTTCATAGGGGCCAAGAAAGCAGCGGGGTAGGCAGAGGCGATCTATCAGGGAGTAGATGAACGTGGATATAAGGTAGGGCAAATAGAAATTAACGATCCGATAGATACAATGCGACCGGTCGGATGAATCTGATTTAACTTGGGAAGTGGCTATCCAGCGTATGAAGAAAGGAGACCGTGGAGGGAGTTTTTACTTATATTTTCAAAACTGAGGAAAGAGATCAAGGACTTGTAGATAGATTGAGAGGTAGGAGTTTTATTTTAGGATTCTGATTCCACAAACGACCAAGAAAGGATTTGACTTTTTCTATGACTCAATCTACTCCATAAAAATTTGACTTTTTCTATGACTCAATCTACACCGTAATAATTTGGTCCCACCAGATGAACGGTTAGTAATTTCTGATTAACGTGGTAATTACTTGGGAGTCTGTAATTAGTATAGGTATAGATAGATCAGGTAACGGTTTAAGCTCAAACATGGGATCAACCTTGGTTGGAGGAGGATCCCCTAGGATTTCAACAGGTAAGTTGTGTTTCAGAATAGGTCCCTGTTTAAAGAATACTTCATCTATTTCCCTTCTATCATTCATAAACATATCATTTTCATGGTCTAGCAAATATTGTTCTAAAGGATCATTAGGAGGCACATCAATAGAAGCAAGACCAATAATTTCATCTAGGCAATTCCTCATCACGGGGTTGTCTACGAAATTTAGAAAAATTAAACTCATGAGACATATCACCCAAACCAATAGTAACAACATCCTTTTCGCAGTCTATCTTAGCATTAACAGTGTTCAAGAAGGGTCTATCAAATATAATGGGACAAAAGCTATCTTGTGGGGAACCAAGAACAAGAAATTAGCAGGATATTTAGTTTTTCCACACAAGACTTCAACATCTCTAACAATCCCAATCGGTGAAATAGTTTCTCTAGTGGCAAGCATAATGGTGACATCAATATCTTCAAATTCAGCAGGTGCAATATCATGCATAATTTCTTTTTATAAAGAAATAGGTATTGCACTAGCACTAGCACCCATATCACACAAGTCATGATAACAATGATCTCCTATTTTAACAGAAATAACAGGCATGCCTACCACAGGTCTATGTTTATCTTTAGCACCAGGTTTAGCAATTCTAGCAGTTTCCTCATAGAAATAAATGACATGCCCATCAATATTATCAGCCAAAAGATCCTTAACAATAGCAATATTAGGTTCAACTTTAACTTGCTCAGGAGGAGTATAAGTTCTAATATTGCTTTTACGAACCACAGTTGAAGCTTTAGCATGATCCTTTATTCTAACAGGAAAATGTGGTTTCTCAACATAAGCAGTAGGAACAATAGAATCATTATAAGTGATAGTCTTTTCTTCAACTTTAATAGGTTCAACTACTTTTACTTCTATGGGAGGATGATATTTAAACCACTTATCCTTAGGGAGAAAGAGCATTGGTGATGACGATGGCGATGATTTCCCCCTCCCGGAGGGAAGTTTCCCCGGCAGAACAGCTCCGCCGGAGCCCTAGATTGGTTCCGCCAAGGTTCCGCCTCGTGGCGGCGGAGTTTTTTCCCGAAAGCTTGCTTCTGATTTTTCCTCGGATGAAAGACTTCATATAGCAGAAGATGGGCACTGGAGGGCCACCAGGGGGTCCACGAGGCAGGGGGCACGCCTCCCACCCTCGTGGCCAGGGTGTGCCCCCCTCTGGTATTTTCTTCGTCCAGTATTTTTTATTAATTCCAAAAATGACTTCCGTGAAGTTTCAGGACTTTTGGAGCTGTGCAGAATAGGTCTCTAATATTTGCTCCTTTTCCAGCCCAGAATTCCAGCTGCCGACATTCTCCCTCTTCATGTAAACCTTGTAAAATAAGAGAGAATACGCATAAGTATTGTGAAATAACGTGTAATAACAACCCATAATGCAATAAATATCAATATAAAAGCATGATGCAAAATGGACGTATCACCCTCCTTCACCGGCGCTAGGGGAATGGCGGGGGAGTCGGGTGCATACTCCTCGGGAGAGGACGGCGGAGGACCTTATCGCTTTTGGCGGGATCGCGGATCCGGTGACGGCTGTTAGGCGTGTCAGCAGCCGGATCCAGGGACAGCCAGATGCGGACGACTTGCAGCTAGCGCGTGCCAAGAGGTCATCTATGCTTCATCATGTCGAGGCTACTACAAGTGCGTCTTTTAATAAAAATTGTTAAGTTTTGCATTTCACAGAGAATGAAATAGTTGATAAGGCAAATGAGTTAGGAATTTCTTTGGGATTAAATGAAACCGAGGTCGTGAAATCCGTAAACGATCTTTTAGACTTGGAAGCGGAGAGGGCTTCCGAAATTATTCGTAATCTTGCATCTATCAAACCATGAATGATAATGAAATGAAAAATTTAGGAATGGTTGATCTCGCAAATATATGTAACAATCTTCTGTCTAGTGCGGAGGCCGAGGATAAGGAGGGGTCGGAGACTACAGACACGGTAGAGCCTCTAATGACGGAGGGCGCAGTTTCTTACGTCGCCGATCCGACTTTCCCGAAGGGTGTTAGGGAGAAGCCCAAACAACCCTGGAAGCGGAAAATTTATCCTACTTCGGCAGTACATAGAAGTGCTAGAGTTAAGCTTAAGAATTTTTTTTCATGATGACTTATGAAAGGACTCTTTTGGAATAGCAGAGGTCTAGCTGACTTTGCTAAATGAAGGTTCTTAGCGGAGACAACGATAGAACATCACTTAGACTTTATTGCACTTTTGGAAACAGGACGAGATAATTTTACATCATAGTTCCTTCAAACTCTCTCCAGTCGTATCGATTTTGACTGGCACATCTTACCTCCTAGAGGAAGATCCGGTGGGATTTTACTAGGAGTGCGGTGTGAAACGCTTGAGGTGCTTAATGTGGTTCAGGGAGAATTTTCGGTTAAGTTTCTGGTGAGATCAAAATTGGATGGGTTCCAGTGGTCTCTTGTATAGCTGTTTATGGGGCAGCACAACCTGAATTCAAACCAGACTTTTTGGCCGATTTGGTGCGGATTCGTGGAGATAAACTCTGCCAATACTAGTGGGGGGGGGGGATTTTAAATAATTCATAGGAGAGATGAAAAGAATAATGACAATTTTGATGGACGTTGGTCTATGCTGTTTAATATGATTATCGAGAGTGTTAATTTGAGAGAAATAGAACTCACCGGTAGACAATTTACATGGGCCAATTCGTTACCCATTCTGACTTATGAAAAGTTGGATAGGGTGCTTGCTAGTGTGGAGTGGGAACAAAAGTATCCTTTAGTGTCGGTTCATGCGATACAGAGAGCGATCTCAGATCACACACCACTTCTATTAGACTCGGGTGAGGCTACCCATGTGGCAAATAAAAATGCCTTCTCCTTCGAACAAAGCTGGTTCGAGAGAGAAGGATTTTTGGAGATCATTGCACACGAATGGGCTAAGCCTGTTAGTGGAAGGACGCATATTGAGAGATGGAAAAATAAAATTAGACATCTCTGACAGTTTTTGAGAGGTTGAACTAGAAATGAGAGTGAGATTTACAAACAAGAAAAAGAGCGTCTTACTCAATTAATTGAGGCACTAGACTTAAAAGCTGAAGACACTTTTCTTACGGTTAATGAGCAAAGATCCATGTTTGAGGCTGAGAAAGGTCTACGAGCTCTCTTGAGAGAGGAGGAGCTCAAGTGGGCATTGCATGCTAAAGTGCTTAAGGTTGTCTAAGGGGACGACAATACACAATTCTTCCATATGGTTGCAAATGGTAAACATAGGAAGAAGAAAATCATACAGCTTGAACAGGACGAGGGGACAATAGTGCACTACTAGGGAAAAGCCTAGCAGCAGCGTGGGTTTTAGGCCTATCAGTAGCGCGGGGCGATGCGCTACTGATAAGGCGCTACAGCTAACATATATCAGTAGCGTGCCTCCGCCCATGCTACTGCTAAATCGACTTAGTAGTAGCGACTTCCCGGATGAGCACTACTGGTAATTAGTAGTAGCGCTTCTCCCTGCCCGCGCTGCTACTATTATTTCGTATTTTATTTCTTTTTTATTTCATGTTGTATTCGTACACCTTTACACAAGTTTTCATAAAACAGGAATTTAGAATTTTTTTTACATCATAATGAGTTATTACATCACGGGATGAAAGAACCGTGGACTAGTTTCAAGTGGATGGACATCCACTTGAAACTAATCCGCGGTTCTTTCACCCAATGATATAATAAATATCATCATCATCATCATCATATCATTAACAACTTATCATCATAATACATCATTGTCATATAACACCTCCTCAAGATTATCATTTTCATCAATGAGACATCACATAGCAAATTGGTCACTAGTCGTAATCACAAGTACTCCTCATCATCAACTCTAACACATTGTATCAAATAATAAACATATTGTACCTCATAGGACCTACTACATTCTCTTAGGACCTACTATATTCTCTAAGGTAAAATAGCAAAAAACAAGATAGCCCCTGACTCTCCATTATGGAGAATGGAGATTATCCTGTCTCCAATTCTTGCCTTTCGCTTAATGTTACTTCCAAGAACCTCCTTGCGAATGTCCAAACATTTTTCCATTCTTTGATTAGCATGTGTTCACCGGTTTTAGAAATCCGATATGCATAGGTGAGCTCCTTAGATTGACCTGGCTGTATGTTCATAACTGCAAGGCGACCATTCTGATACATCAGATGAGGCACACAATCCATCGGGATTTCCTGTTGAAAAACATAGTAATAACTTCGTAGTTAGCAATGATGTACTAGTTTTAGAAGTATGCAAAAGATGCACGGATGTCGTAATAGTAAAAAATCTTATCAGGGTATCTCCATAGAAGTTATCGTGGTTCAACACGTGCACTAGTGGCACGTATTCACCATAATTTGGAGGAGTTCGATAATAGGTATTGTAAGTCTCAAGAAAAGTACAATAAGCAATCAGATGACTTTTCTCCTTATAAGTTAATTTGGAGCCATCAATGTAATGGGTTTTGTGTACCATCTTCTGCATATTCTTTGAAGATTCAAAATAAGCTGTCAATGGAAATAAGCTGTCAACTATTTTGAAATAAACAATATAAATTAGTTAATAACTATGTTTGAGAAACTCACATTGCGGTAGAATCAGAAGCGTATCAACAAGGACCCAAATGTCCATATTGTCTTGCTCGATGTCAGGATTACCAAGATCCATGGTGACAATCATACCCTCATAAAAACCATACATTTTGCAAAGTGCTTCCCAATTTTGGCAACCAAAATGGGTTACGCTCTGAGAATTGTACAGATTTACTTCAAAATCGATATCATGATGGGTCCTTAGGTGCATTTTCTTTGTTTCAAAATTTTCACGGTCTTCAAAACCCATCCTCTCCAAGACATAGCGTCTTGCATGGCATGGGATAAGCTAGTCGAATTGTAAAAGATGAAAATTAGACGTTGAAATAGTTGTAACTCCCCCGGGAGACTGTCGTCGTCCGAGTACGACATTTCCTACGTTCATAATTCAAAGATTAAACTTGTACAATTAAATATATGTACTAAAAAACCTAAATTAGATCATTATTTTTCGAGAAAATCCAGGCCACTCGATATTTTCTACATATTCTAGCACAAGTCATGCCAGAATTCACGGAAAAATCCGGCATGACCTTTGCTAAAAAAGGACATATCGAGTGCCTGAAATTTGCTGGAACGGAAAGTAATCAACACTCCAGCAAAACATAGGCCACTTGGAGGTGTAACCAAAACATGACCGGGCACTTGGGCAACCACATATCCTATTTGAGCAACACAGGATATACATGTTTTTATCTACATCATATATATCTTATAGGACTCATATTGACATGGAGATTTGCCTGGTCTCACGTCGAGGTCGGAGGGGGTCGGTGACGGGGACGACGGCGGGGATGATGGAGGGGCTCCTTGATTTCTGCAAAAGCAAAAACCCGATTAGTTATCACTAATACATCCCGAATAATTGCTTAAACTAAAAAATAACAACAAATATGACATGTTCAACTAGTTCTATTAATTCAACTAGTTCTTACTAAATATAAACTTACTATAAATAGAAAAAAACTAGTTCTTTCTAAAAATAATGTAGTTCAACTAGTTATTTTAATTTTCTTACTAAAAATACATTAGTTCTATTAATTCAACTAGTTTATTAATTTACTTACTAAACAAGTTCAACTAAAACTAAACTAGTTCAACTAAAACTAAACTAGTTCTATTAATTCAACTCGTTCTTACTAAATATAAACTTACTATAAATAGAAAGAAACTAGTACATCTACTACTACTAATTAACATCTACTACTACATCTACTACTAATTAACATCTACATCTACTACTGCTAATTATACAACTAGTTTACCATCACTACTACTAATTAATATCTACTACTACTAAAAATCATTATCTATGAACCCTAAATTAACATCTACTACTACTAAAATCATCTACTAACTAAGCAAAGAGAGGGGGTGGGGGAGGGGTGGGGGGCTTACAGAGAGGGGAGAGACGGTGGCGGGGAGGTGCTCGGCGACGGAGGTAGGGGCGGCGAGGGCGGGCTCGGGATCGGGAGGCGGCGGTCCTGGGCGGGCTCAGGCGGCGGCGGTGAGGTCGAGGGCGGCGACAATGTGGTCGAGAGCGGCGGCAGGGAGGTTGAGGGCGGGCTCGGGCGGCGACGACAGGAGTAGGCGAACGGGGGGGGGGGGGGGGGGGAGGAGGACTTAGCGAAATTTTGAGCCGGGGGTGGTTAAGTCAAACTAGCAGTAGCGCTCATAAGGAAAATGCGCTATAGCTAACTTATCTATAGCGCGTTTTAGAGAAAAATGCTACTGCTAATAGAAGCAGTTATTTCTTTTGTTCATCCCAATATCAGTAACGCTTTGTCCTGAAAAAACGCTATAAGTCTAAGCAATGTAAAAACATCAAAAATATACATTGGTCATCATTGATTTTTTTGTGTAGAATCTAAATAGTCAACATGAATCCTCATTGTACCTGTATAGGTACAGGCGAGGATTCATATTGCAGCCACGAATCATACACATATAGTTCAATGAAGACCAAGTGCTCGAGATAGGTTGAGAAGTAACATATTTAAGGTGGTAAACACCTTGTTCGCTTAGCAGTATGGGACTAAACTTAATTAGTTGCGGTGATACTTAGCATCAGCGAGTTTTGAAGAAAAACGCTGCTACTAAGTACTTTAGCAGTAGCGCGTCCCTCGGAAGGGCGCTACTACTATATCTAGCCTGGAGGCAACACCGTGGCAATTATAGTAGTAGCACTCGTTTCACCTAGAGCGCTACTGCTACTTAGATATTAGTAGCGCTGTTTGCTGAAGCTCGCTACTGCCAATTAGCAGTAGCGTCTGTTTTTAAACCACGCTGCTGCTAAGATTCTGTGTATAAGGTTTTCCCTAGTAGTGGTGGGGCATGAGAATCTAAAAGCGTATATCTCTTACTATAAACAACTTTTTGGGCCCTCGAATACAAGTACGGTGATACTAGATGAATCTGTGATTGATGATATACCACAATTATAGGCAGAGGAGAATGATATTCTCTCTACACCGTTAACTGAAAAAGAGGTTCTTGAGGCAATATCACAAATAAAACCAAATAAAGCACCGGGACAAGATGGGTTTCCAGCTGAATTCTATAAGAAATGTTGGCATATTATTAAAGATGATATTATGCCTATGTTTCACGATTTCTTCAACGGTCATTTAGAGCTGTTTCATCTTAACTTTGGTACGATAACGCTGTTGCGAAAGAAAGATGAGGCAGTTCGGATTGAACAATTCAGGCCCATATGTCTGCTTAATGTGAGTTTCAAAATTTTCACAAAGGTTGGAACCAATAGATTGACACAAATTGCTCATTCAGTGATCCAACCAAGTCAGACAACGTTCATGCCAGGGCGACACACACTGGAAGGAGTGGTCGTTTTGCAAGAAACGCTTCATGAGATCCACTCGAAGAAACTAGATGGGGTTATTTTCAAAGTGGATTTTGAGAAGGCGTATGATAAAGTAAAGTGGCCTTTCCTTTAGCAGGCAATGCGCATGAAAGGTTTTAGGGAAGCCTGGAGGAACCAAGTGGATACCCAAGTCCAGAAGGGTAGTGTCGGAATGAAGGTGAACGATGATATCGGTCATTATTTTTAGACACATAAGGGATTGAGACAAGGGGATTCCATGTCTCCTCTTTTGTTTAATATAGTGGCAGATATGTTGGCCGTCATTATTGGCAGGGCCAAGCAGCATGGCCATGTAGAGGGGTTAGTTCCTCATCTAGTCGATGGAGGGGTATCCATTCTACAGTATGCTGATGACACTATCCTATTCATGGAACATGACATGGCTAAGGCACGTAATATGAAACTTATGTTATGTCTCTTCGAATAATTGTCTGGCTTAAAAATTAATTTTCATAAGAGCGAGTTGTTTTTCTTTGGGAAGGCCAAAGACGAGGGAAACACTTATAGACAATTGTTCGGATGTGAATTAGGTGCTTTACCATTCAGTTATTTGGGAATACCGATCCACCACTGTAAGTTATCCAATAAAGAATTGAAGTGTATTGAAGAGCGAATTGAAAAAAAAACTTAGCTGCTGGAAGGGCAAGCTTATGTCATATGGAGGTCAGCTAGTCTTGATTAACTCGGTACTGACTAGTATGCCAATGTTTCTACTTTTGTTCTTCGAAATTCCGAAAGGGGTTCGAAAGCGACTTGATTTCTTTAGATCTCGTTTATTCTGGAAGTCTGATGAGCCCAAGAGGAAATACCATCTCGCGCGATGAGATATCCTTTGCCGACCTAAAGACCAAGGGGGTCTCCGTATTGAGAACTTAGAAATTAAGAATAAATGCCTTATGAGCAAATGACTATACATGCTAGAGGCAGAGCCAAAGGGTATGTGGTCACAAATCCTGCGTAATAAGTATTTACACTCGAAAACACTAGCCCGGGTTACCATGAAACCGACTGACTCGCCATTCTGGAAGGGACTTATGAGAACGAAGGACTTGTTCTTCCGTAGGGTCAAATTCTTGGTTGGCAATAGGATGTCAACAAGATTTTGGGAGGATACGTGGTTAGGAGAGACGCCCCTGGCCATCCAATATCCCACCCTTGTTAATATTGTGCAAAGTAAGGAGGATTACGTAGGCACAATCTTTCAAACAACTCCCTTGAAAGTTCAGTCTAGACGAGTGTCAGTTGGTGAGAGATGGACTGCATGGATGTATTTGGTTCGGAGACTGATGGAGGTTCTACTCTCCGACCAGCCGGATTCCACACAATGGAAGCTAACTAAGAATGTGATTTTTATGGTGAAATCATTCTATATGGATTTGATTAATTCTGGTCCAATCTCAAGATCGTTGCACATCTGGAGGGTTAAGGTTCCTTTGCGCATTAAAATCTTTATGTGGTTCGTCCACAAGCAAGTGATACTCACAAAGGACAACTTAATCAAAAGGCGATGGGTAGAAAGTTCGCGGTGTTGTTTTTGTGATCATGATGAAACAACACAACACTTATTTCTTGAATGCTCACTTGCCAAGTTACTTTGGAGAACGATTTATATAGCTTTCAACATTAATTCTCCAGTCGATATTGCGTCATTGTTTGGGACGTGGTTAGCTGGGGTTGAACAGACTACTGCGGCTCGTATTCGGATTGGAATATGTGCGCTATTATGGGCTATATGGAACTGCATGAATGATATGATTTTTAATAGACAACACACTTTAACTTTCTTGCAGGTCATCTTCAGACTCCAGGGAGCCTTTGGTTACTGGTCAGGGTGGACACGGTGCGGGCCGGTCCGGTCCCGGTCCGAGCCGGACCGGACCGAGCTGTGCAGTGGTCCTGATTTCAGGGACCGGAGCGGCCGGCGTGAAGCTCGGTGCGGACCGGCGGTCCTCACGGTCCTGGCGACGTCCAGACACTGCCATGTGGGCCCATGACATTGGAGAGGTGGTCAGAGCAGCAGAACGGTGGTCGGAGCTGGAGAAGAAGAACCTGACGCGCGGTGGCGCGAGAGAAAGGCACGGGAGAGAGAGGGAGCAGCACGGCGTGAGGCAGAGGCGTGGTGGCGCGAGGGAGAGAGGGGGAGCAGCCGCGCGAGGCGACGACGGCGAGAGGCAGAGGCGCGGCGGCGTGAGGTTGTGCCGGGGAGAGGGAGGCGAGGAAGAGAGGCAGCGCAGGGGAGGAAGAGTGGCGGCGCATGCGAGGAAGAGGATGGCAGCGGCAGTTCGCTAGGTCACGCACGCACAATATGTGTTTGGGCTCTTCTGATTAGCTTTAATTGGGCTGGGCCTTCGGTCCTCCGAGCCGGACCGAGCTTTAACCGGACCGGATAGACTGAATTTCGGTCTCGTTTTTACGGACCGGATTGATCATATTAGCTAGCGAGCCAGGACCGTACGGTCCGGTCCATAACGGGCCGCGGTCCGGGCCAGAAGCCTGCTCGTCCCGTCCACCCTGAGTTACTGGGTGCAACCAATGAGAGATGGTAGTAGGGGTTATATTCAACCGGTTCGGATGGTGCTCGCATAACAGGATAGGAGTCTAGGGAGCTTATCCTTCATATTACCATATCGGTTGCCATTGTCAGCATGTAATTTTCCTGTTTTAGTTTGCTTTGCTCCGCTTGCGAGCTGTAAGACTATTTTCACTGTTTTGGTAGTTCGTGGATTTTTAATAAGATGGCTGCATGCATCGTCATGATGCAGAGGATGGGGGCATGCCTCCATTTCCAAAAAAAAAAGAAAACGCAGAGCCCAGTAGTTCTGTCTTCTGTGTGCTGATTGCTAGAGGCCGGCACACGAAGATTAGCAAGTGAAGCATTCAACTTTTAAACTCACTCGTGGGTTTTCACTTTCAGTAGCAAGTAAAAAACCATGGAGTTCCATGTTTAGTTATCCAGCCAGAAGCCCAGAACAACGAAAAAAAAAACTAGCACATGTGGCCTTTGAGCTTGCGCACCGCACAGGTGAGCTTATGCCTTGCTGATCTCTATGTTTTGTTACAATAGCTGACGTATTATCAAGTGCTAGAAGAATATAAAAATATTAGGCAGACAAAGTGTGCCAACACAGAAGAATCTGGACCGGAGCCTAACCAGCTTTCGGCAGTGTGACGTTCTGTTATGCGAGACAAAGCGTGGTAAATTAGCAAGAAAATGAATAGCATTGTTCTTTCCTCCAAAAGTCAGAACTACCTTTGGTTAGTGGTACCATTTTTCTTTCGCCGTGTTTTGCACAAGTGGACGTGGAATGATTGGGAAGCTTCGCTTTTGCACAAGTGGACACGGAATGATATGCTTTCCTTTGCACATAGTATTCTATCACCCCTGCTTTTTGATTTTTTGTCCAAAAGGACCCCCTGGCCAACAGAATTGCCAAAAAAGACCACATGTCAAAAACATTGACAAAAAGGACCCCCTCAGCGGTGGCGGCAGGCGCGGCAGGCGACACGTGGCACCTGCCGCCACCGTCGGAGGCGGCCGCGCGGGAAATAACCGTGTCAGCACAGTGCGCCGAGCCGGGACGGAACGGCCAGGCCTGGTGGGCCACGCCGCCACCTAGCGAGGCGGCCTCTGTGGCCGCTGTCGGGCGCGGGCCGACCACTTGTGATGCTCGCGGACCCCGCCTGTGCGCCAGGCCGCCACTGCAGGAGGCGGCGACACTGCTGCTGCACGCGCGACAACGGCGCAGACGGCGCTGATTCCCGTGCGGCGCTGATTCCGGTGGCGCAGATTTTCACGGGCGCTGCTTTTCCCAGCTCCTTGTTTTGCCTGCCACAAGTTTCGATGATCGGATTCCCGCCTAAACTTTGTAGTACTGATTGCTACGTAAACGACACTGATTAAAGCTGTGCGTGATTCTCGCTTCCGTCTATTTCTCCAGCCGAAGCGACAGCACTCAGGCGTTGTTATTGCTGCGTATGATGAGACACCGCGATGCTGGAATCCGATGCCGTGGTAGGTGAGTTCTGGCTTGTTCTGCCGACAATACAGTGGTCCTCTTCTTTTTAAACGCACATCCGCGACTCCGTGCGCATACACTCTTTCTCGCATATCTCTGGTTGCCTCCTCTACCTCTTAGCTCTCTCTGAGCGCATACATAGACAGAAAGGAAAACTAGGTAGCCACTTTTACTCGTGATTTTGGTCGATTTGGGGTTTGATTTCGAAGATGATGAAGTTGAAGAAAAGTTAGATTAAGGTAAGATCTATCCATTTTTGTTGGTTTCGTTCACATGCATGATGTTTTTGTTCTGTTTGATTAGTTCCTAAGTGTGTATTCTCTGTTGTTTTAGGCATAATTTTAGCACTTGAAGGAGTCATTTGGAGTCATTTAGAGCTTGAGGAGTAGGATTTGCGTTGCGAAAGTGAAGTACGAAGTTGAAGATCAAGGTATGAGCTTTGCAATACATTTATTT
Organism: Triticum aestivum; assembly: GCF_018294505.1. Classification (NCBI taxonomy): domain Eukaryota; kingdom Viridiplantae; phylum Streptophyta; class Magnoliopsida; order Poales; family Poaceae; genus Triticum; species Triticum aestivum. The sequence continues at coordinate 609,080,741 of NC_057797.1, forward strand.
ATTTGTGCATGTAGGGTGGTAATTAGTTAGTCTTTTAGCTCGTCATTAGCTATGCGATGTTAGTGCGTAGAGGTTAGAAATAATTTCAGACGACAGATACAACATTTACAATATTTTTTATTGCATGCGGTATGTTATTTCATGTGGTATGTTATTTTATGCGGTATGTTTATTAATAAGTCTATAGTTATGTCGCAATAATCTAAATTTTATATGTTAAGATTAGGTGCTAATGTACTTAATGATGTATGTAATTAGGTAAAATAATTCATCTTAGTAACAAACAAGGAGGAAAAGACGTGATTGAAGAAATTGTGTTTCCATTTTGTTAGCAGGAAGAAAAATCCGTGTGTAATATTGATGTTAATGTGATAGCAGGTTGACTCCGTTCATATAGTACCGGCGACGGATATTTATTGAAACTATTTTGACGCTTAATTACATTCGCAAGCACATCCATATTGGAGTTAAGGTAAAAAAATGACACTGTAATTTTGTTAATATTTTTTGTATTGATGTACTATTGTGAATAATGTGCATGTTGCTGTAAATATTATTATTTGTAGATAAATGATTGTTATCGTATGATGTGAAAAAAATTATATAAAGCCGAAAGAAAACTAAATGTTTTACTCATATGATATTAAAATGTTATTATCGTACTATTATGTTTACTGGTTGTTTGGATAGCGAGTAATTACCATGGGTTTTGTCATAACCTGTTGTAAGAAAAATAGTTTTTACTAATAGTCGTTAGAGAAAAAAGAGAGTTTTAGTTAATGACGCTCGTAGACGAGTTTTATTTGAACTATTTGGACTCTTAATTGCATTCGCAAGCACATCCATATTGGAGCTAAGGTATAAAATGACGCCGTAATTTTGTTAATATTTTTTATATTGATGTACTGTCATGCCGCTGCAAATATTATTATTTGTAAATAAATGAATTTTATCGTATGATATGAAAAACATTATATCATGCCGGAAGAAATTAGATATTTTACTTATATGATATTTAAATGTTATTATCGTAATATTATGTTTAGTGGTTGTTTGGATAGCGAGTACTTACCCTCAGTTTTGTCATAACCTGTTGTAAGGATATTATGTAGAAAACCATATTTTACTAATAGTCGTTTTTCCAGAAGCTAAGTTTTTGCATGTTACGAGAACTATTTTAGGATATTTTTGGGGTAGTTATAGAAAAGCAAACAGAGTTTTTAGTTTGTTACGCTCGTAGACAAGTTTGAGAAAAATAGATCTTTAAATACCCGTTAACCAAGCAACCCCTTAAAGTCTAAGCACATGATTCTAAAAACAAACCGAATATTTATAACGAAAATACGGTTATTATTTTAGTCATAAGATATGTAAATGTTGTCATCGTTACTAAATGTTCAGTTACTAATTATTTGAAATGTAAACATGTATGTTGGTTAGGTACTATGGAAAATTTAGTAGTGTACTATGGGAACGTCTTACGCGACGGTCCATGCGGGGTGGATGTGTCCTTCTGCGAGTCGACTACAGTAGTGGTGAGAGACATGGTCAACGTGGGTTACGCAGCTGTTAGAAGGTGCATCCGAGCGGTGTTTGGCCCAGTGATGCAGGAAAAAAAATGACAATGGAGGCCTTCGTCGTTGACGGAGGAAATGATGGGACAGTTGCCCGTTGGGGTTTGCGGCCTGTCACAGGTGATCGGTCGTGGGGGTCGTACATGAGGTTTGCAAGCAATCCCAATAACTCAATGTATGGTCAGCCGATGGTGTATGTGGAGTTCATTTCAGTCACTGATGTTGCCGGATGCAGTAGCAGGGGTGGTGAGGTCGAGTTGGCCATCACATCAGCCCCTAGCATCGGCCCATCGGAACCGACGGGCGACCAGCCTGTGTATGACACAGGATATTGGTCGGCGGCCGTTGACATGAGCGAACACGTGGAGGGATTGCCGGAGGCGCTAGATGATGATGATCATTCTTCTGCGTCTTCGGAGTCAAGCGGAGAAGAAGATGTTCCTCCTCAGAGGGCGGTTGCGGCGGCACTGCAACCTGGGTTTTTACAGGATATGAGCATCACCAACGAATTTCACTCTGCTTCTGGCCTAGGAGCGGGAAGCCTGGAGGTTGGGCAAGTTTTCCCAGATAAGAAGTCTGCTTACCAGGCAATGGGTAGCTATGCAATCGGCATCCACCGCCAGCATAGAGTGAAGCAGTCTGATAAAAAAGAGTTGAAGGTCATATGCATCCACACCGCGAAAGGTTGCCGTGGAAGAGTTCTCGCTAGACCGAAGCCTGGGGTATGTCAGTCATGGCATATCACAAAAATAGTGGAGCATACCTATGAGCAAACTGGGACTCTTTCAGATCACTGCAATGTGACAGCAAAATTTGTGGCACAGACGATGGAAACAATTGTGCAGGGAAGTCTCAACATTAGTGTTAGGGCTCTGCAAAAAGATGCAAAGGATCTAATTGGATTCCCTGTTAGGTACAGCAAGGCTAGGCGTGCGAAGGAAAATATATTCAAGAACTTGTATGGTACCTATGAGGAGGCATATTCTTATGCCCCTAGAATGCTTCATCAAATAGTAAGTGCTAATAGGGGGACTCAAGTTTGGCGGAGAGAACGTCCAAACCCAATGAACCCGGGTGAGCTAATCCTGGACCGCTTATTCTGGGCATTCGCCCAGACTATACAAGCCTTCAGGCACTGTCGCCCGGTATTATCTGTTGATGGTACCTTTCTCACTGGAAAGTATAAGGGCACACTATTGGTGGCGATTGCAGCGGATGCAAATAATCAGCTTCTTCCTATTGCATATGCATTGGTTGAGAGCGAGAACAAAGATAGCTGGTTGTGGTTCCTGAGCTGCGTGAAGATTGGTGTCGTGAAAGAGCGTAAAGGTGTTTGCATCATTTCTGATCGCAACACTGGATTATTAAGCGCTCTTGAAATAATTAAGGCGTCGGAAGAAGAGTGGGGCTGGCCCGATCTAGAGGGAAGGTGGTGCATGAGGCATTTGGCAGCAAACTTTTACTCCAAATTCAAAAACAAGGATTGGTTCAAGTTATTCAAGAGGATGTGCATGCAAAAAACCGAAGCCAAAATGAATGCGATATGGGCAGGTATCAATGGTGAGATCGACCGCGCGGCCTTGCCGCAGAGAGAAGACCGGAGGGGTCGTAGGACGGCCATAAATTTGAGCCAGTGGATCACCGAGAATTGCCCTCATTTGGAGAAGTGGGCGCAGGCTCACGACACCGGGGCTCGGTATGGAATAATGACCAGCAACATGTCAGAGGTGTACAATGGTGTTCTTAAAGGGGTGCGAGCACTGCCTATCACAGCCCTAATTGAAGAAACTTGGAACCGGACCCTGTCATACTTTGCAGACAGGGTCACCATCGCCAAAGCACAAGTTGAATTGAACAAGCCATGGTCCGAGAAGATGCAAAGACATCTGGACGAGAAAGCAAAGAAGTCCCAAAGTCATGGCTGCAGGAAAGTGGACGCACTTAGGAATAAGTGGGAGGTCAATGTGTGAGCCAAGTACGTTAAGGGTCACCACAGAGGATCAAAAAAGCAAGCTGTCACCCTTGGCTCAACCTCCTGTGAGTGCACTTGTAACAAGCCCAAGCTTGAGGGCTACCCTTGCAGTCATGTGCTCCGGGCGGCTGCTATTCAAAAAATCAGCGTCGAGCCATACATATCGCCGTACTTCAACATGTACAATCTGTACAACACTTGGAACGGTGAGTTCTGGGCTTGGGGCATTGATATGAACTACAAAATGTTGTGGCCAGATGGGCCAAAATGGGTTCCGAACACCGACTTGATGAGAACCACAAAGGGACGATGTCAGTCTAGGCGTCATCGCAATGACATGGACCATAGCCAGATGGGAGAACCAAGGCGATGCCGCGTTTGCAGGTGTCCTGGACATTCACGCAAAGATTGCCCGTATCGAGCCAACAACAACGCATGATGTTGATATATATGTACTCGCCATGTCTATTTATATTTCTACTCGTTATGTGTACTTATATTGAATTTAAATTGATTCTCTTTGTATTATTGTACTCCTGATGTTAACTTCAGATAATTAATGTAAATCGTATCTCTTTGTATTTTTTAAGTTAATTTTGATTTGCATTTGTATTTCTGTCTTCCTCGTAATTTATATTTGTATGTTTGTGTGCAGGTTATGGGTGAAGTGCCAGTGCTTTTGCAGGGGCCCCATGACGCCGGGCACCGTTGCCACCTATTTTTGAAACCAAATACTAAGCATGATTATCGGCCTTTCAGACTTCGAACCATAAAGAAAACATGGCCAATACACAATCATTTCCTTGCTCACCTTGACGCTTATGGACTACAAGGTTTTGCTAGGCTCACATCATGCGACGACCAAGTACGTTCGGACCCATCCCTTTTGACATCCCTCGTTGACTGGTGGAGACCTGAAACCCACACATTTCACTTCGTTTTGGGGAGCTTGCACCTACACTGAAAGATGTTTCTATGATCACTGCTCTACCAATTAGAGGTGAGCCGGTAGTCTCTCCACGAGTGTCTCCATCTTGGGCATTAGATATAGCAGCCCGTCTTGGGATGGAAATGCCAGAATCACAACGTTCTGGTAACCCTCGGGGCATCCCACTCGTCTGGCTTCGTGATAACTTTCTTAATTTATCTAGCTTCGCCAATGAGGAGACGAGAAAAAGACATCTGTTTGCATATTTGTTGTGGCTCCTTGGAATCTATTTCCAAATTCACATGGGGACGTTGTTGTCCCTGGTCTCATCTACATTGCAGAGAATATGGTAGATGAACCTTTACCCGAGCAGCCAAAATATAGCTTCGGTTCTGCCATGCTATCTCATACATACAGAGGCTTGTGTGATGCCACGCAAAAAACCTCTTTCGCACAAAAAGCTCCATTACTTTGTGTCGCCTATGAGTTTCTACAGTTGTGGTCCTGGGAATACCTCCCTGTAGGACGACCTCGTATAGTACAACCCATATACCCATATGACTTTGGCGAGGGTGCTAGCGCAACTATGGCCACCAGGTGGACAAAGGCACGGAAATGTTGGTCTCCAGATATTGCGAAAAATTGTTACCCTATGTACCACCAGCAGTTTGAGATACTTGATGAGGCAGAAGTCACATGGAACCCGTGGACTCAGGACCAGCTAAAAATGGTCTTTGATGCTCGACACTTCACACCAGGCATGTTGACCGATAGTGCATTCTGACTGACTCGCTGCAACTTATTGTTCCTGTGGTGTGTTGAACCTTACAACCCAGAGCGTGTAATGAGATAGTTCGGTCTCTATCAAGAAATTCCACCACCTTTTCCCAGACGTATCGACGAGGAAACACATAAGTAAGATGTGACATCCCTAAATAGTTAGTGTCATTTTTAATTTACTAAACTCACACTTTGTTACATAATTTGCAGGCTAACCAATATGGGCAGGGGTTGGAGTTTATACGATTGGAGGGAAGAGAACAGTGAATGGGTACACAAGTGGACAAATGAAGCGCTAGCAGATATAGTGCGTCAACTTAGGTATATTTTATGTACATTATTTTTTTACGATGATCATACGATGCGTGAAGATGCTTTGCTTTCATCACAACCGTTTATGTAATTATTTAATTTTGCAGGCCGTACGATGGAAGTACAGATCAAGCGTACAAGCAGTGGTACTGCATGAACACACGTGCTAGCCTGGCCAGTCAGCCAGCTAATATACCAACACATCTCACACAAGAGGAGCAGGCGCGGAGACATGTTGAGCTGCATGCAGCTTACTATCGTGACCACCTGGTAATCACTTGTAACTTTTTTAGGTCCATCATTTCATAATCATTTGAACTAAATAATATCCAAATATTGTTCAGCTTGAAAATGTCAACGAAGTATGGCAGATGGCTACAGATAGCATGCCGGCCCAGGGCCCATATCGCAAGACATTCCAGAAACTTTTGCAACAATTCATGGCAAAGAAGTTCAGATGCGGTAGAGGCGACGACGTTGCCACTGGAGCATACATGCCGGTAGCGAGGTCAGCCAGACCGAGTGCGGCACCGTCGTGTTACAATTATATAATTTGCTTGTCTTCAGATGTAGTGTTATGTTTTTATTCTCACTCTTAGTTAAGTCGTACTATAATTTCACCGGCTTTGGATATGGTGGTGGATCTTGATTTTTTTTTCCTACCGGAAAGAGGGTAAATCCCCGGCCAGGTGGATCCGGGTAGTTCATGCAAGTTAACTAACAAAAATAGTACTAATACAGGCTCGTTCTTTCCATCAACGCCTGAAATCGTTGGAAATGGAAACTCCTTGTTATAGGATGATTGTTGAAGTTTCTGCCCCCATCTGTTTCTTGGCCCTTTTTCTATAAAAGGTTCCCTTCATTCAGCAGGCTATTTAAATGTTTCAGGTTCATCACAAGCACATATAGCTAGAGAGCCAAGATCGATTCTTGTCCCCCTTGTTATAGGATGATGGCTGTTGAAGTTTCTGCCCCCATCTGTTTCTTGCCCCTTTTTGCTAAAAAAAGATTCCCTTCATTCAGCAGGCTATTTAAATGTTTCAGAGCCAAGATAGATACTTGTCCAACAAGAGATGGCTGGAATAATGGTGAGCGCTTCTACCGGGGTGATGAACTCTCTCCTCGGTAAGCTGGCCACCCTGATGGGGGAGGAGTTCGCCAAGCTAAAGAACTTGAGGAAGGAGGTTAAGTACATCAGCGACGAGCTGAGCAGCATGAAGGATGCTCTAGAGAGCCTTGCAGATGTTGATGAGCTGGATAAACAGACCGCGAGGTGGAGGGATGCAGTCAGGGAGATGTCATATGACATCGAGGATATTATTGATGACTTCATCTGCAAAATTGGGGAGAAAAGCAAAAAATCTGGGTTTGTCCATGACACCATTCAACGCCTTAGAACTTCAAGGGTCCGCCATAAGATTGCTGGTCAGATTGAGGACATCAAGAAACTTGTGCATGAAACAAGTGCACGCCGTGAAAGATACAAGCTTGATGTCCCCACATCATGCAATGTGGCTGTTGACCAACGGGTTGTCGCACTCTATGAGAATGCAGCTAAACTTTTTGGTATGGAGGGCCCAACAAATGAGGTTGTCAGTTGGCTAAAAGATGAGGAGAAGCAGTTGAAGGTTGTATCAATTGTTGGTTTTGGAGGTTTGGGTAAAACAACACTCGCCAATGAGGTCTACCATAAGCTGAAGGGAGAGTTTCATTGTGGTGCATTTGTGCCAGTTTCTCAAAAGCCAAATATTCCTAAACTTCTGCATAGTTTATTAATCCAACTTGGGTGTGGACAATCTTTTCAAGATTGCGAGTTAAATGTTCTTCTCGACCAACTCAGAGAAAATCTGAAAAACAAGAGGTACTGATTCTTACTTTCTATATTGTTGTTGTTCACATGTGCCTCTGATATTTAGATTTCCTTAAAAGATTTAATATTATGTTCTTCTATAAAATAATTAATATTTAATTTGATAATAAACATTTTCATCTACATTGAACCCTTTGAAATATATTTTTAAATTTACTTAGCACTGTACTGATTTCTTGCAGGTACTTGGTTATCATCGATGATCTATGGGATGTATCAGCAATTCAGCATGGAATATTATTAAGTGTGCTTTCCCAGAAAATAATGTTGGTAGTAGACTAATAGTAACTACAAGAATCAAGACTTTGGCCATGGCATGTTGTTTCGGTCACCACGAGCACATTCTTGAAATGAAACCTCTTAGTGAAGAAGACTCAAGAAAATTGTTTTTTGGTAGGATATTTGGCTCTGAAGAAGCATGTTCAGGTCAACTCAGAGATGTTTCAGTTTAGATTCTCAAGAAGTGCGGTGGTTTGCCACTTGCAATCATTAGCATATCCAGCCTATTAGCAAGTGAAAGTCCTGACCAGAAGGAGAAATGGAAACATGTACTGAATTCGTTGGGGTCAGTGTCCGGAACAAATCTCACCTTGGAAGCAATGAGACAGATCTTGAACCTTAGCTACAAAAATCTTCCTCACCACCTCAAGACATGCTTCTTGTATCTTGGTATGTTTCTGGAGGACTCTGAAATATACAGGCATGAGTTGGTAAGCCTGTGGGTTTCTGAAGGTTTCATTAGTAAAGCACATGGACAAAGCCTAGAACAGACCGCGATAGGTTATTTCAATGATCTTGTCAACAGGAGCCTTATTCAACCTGCATTGATCAAATCTGATGGGTCAGTGAAATCTTGCAAAGTACATGATATGGTGTTGGATCTTATCTTGTACAAGTCTGCACAAGAGAATTTTATCACTATAGTAGACAACCCAGAGGCCATTACAGGACAGTTTCCAAAGCCCCGTCGGATGCTCTTCAACTTGGATGGTGAAATACTGCAAGGGAATGTTAGTATGTCACAAGTGCGATCGTTTGCAAATTGGAGGGGCTCCATGAATATACCTTCTCTGGCAGAGTTCAAGTATCTTCGAGTTTTTAAGGCTGACTTCAGTTCTAGCTCTGCTGACCACAACCGCAAAATCGACCTGACAGGATTGTGTAAGTTATATCAGCTGCGATATATACAAATTCGTGGCTGTTGCAACTGCCAACTACCAACCCAAATTAGAGGGTTACAGATGTTGGAAATATTCGATATAGATGGGTCCTGTATCCCAATGGATATTTTTCACCTGCCGCACTTGTTGAATCTGATTGTTCCATCCGTTGAAAGGCTGCCTAAGGGCATTGGTAAAATGAAATCCCTACAACATCTGTGTCGTTTTGACCTGCGGCACAACACTTCACTCGACAGTATCAAGGGCCTAGGAGAGCTCACCAATCTGAGTACTCTAGTTGTCAGAACCGGTTTTTCTAAAGACGTGGACATGGATGTTCTAAACTCTTCTTTGGGGAAACCTTGTAACCTTGAGTCCCTGCACATAAATTCAGCTGATTCTTGGATGCCTGAGGAGCTAACCTTGTCGCCTCCTCCCCCAAACCTCACGGTCCTCAGCATGACACAAATGTCCCAGGTCCCTAACTGGATTGGGGAACTCCATAACCTCCAGTTTTTGTATCTCACTGTTGACAAGCTGGACAAGGATGGTGTTGGTATTCTCGCAAAGTTAACAGGCCTCATCGACCTGGAATTAATGTTTCATAATGCCCTGGAAGAAACAATTGCCATTTATGGGACAGCATTCGCAATCCTAAAGCGGTTTCATGTCAGCTGCAAGAACATGGCACACCTGACCTTCCAAGCTGGGGCAATGCCCAAGCTCCAGAGTGTATCTCTAGGGTTAAACGCCTTGGGGTGGAAGCAGGAAAATTGCACCGCACCTACTGGTATCGAGCACTTGTTAGCACTTGAAAGAATCGATGTACTAATCGGCTGCCTGGATGCTACTGAATCTGAACAGAGAAGTGCAGAGTCTGCCATTAGGAGCGCTATCAACATGCATCCTGGCCATGCTCACATTACAATCGATATTGTAAGGGAACCATGCCGTTTTTGTTTCAGAGAGTTCACCATCCTGCCCATGCTCACATTATAATCCTTGGTATCAGGCACAACCAGCAGCTGGTACGTTGCCATATAATACTGTACCTTTTTCTTACTTGAACTTGATTAGTTTCCGGGTAACTACTGGGTGTTTAATGTTTCAGTTTGGGTTGTAGCTCGCCATAATACTGCACGTCTTCTTTTATTCTACCAAGACTTTCGCAGATCTATGCAGATTCAAAAACTGGGGATGCCTTATTTAAATCGAAAATTCAGCCCTCTGCCGACGTTTCTTTGAACATTTGAGTTGCTATATTATGTCCTTTATGAACACACATTAAACAAGTCTTTCCAAATGTCTAGGTGTTGTGTCAACAGTAAGATTTGAGGTGCATTTATATAGCAGAACTAGCGAAGTACTTTTATATGCTGGTACTGTTTGATTAACTCAGGCAATACGAGTAGTTTCAATTGTTCAACCATGCTCATAGACGTTGATTTGCAGGAAAGTCGATTCTTTGATATGGAGCAACAAGATGAGGTATGCAAAGGAATGTTTGAGTTGTCTACAACATTCATGCCGGATTATAGCGGATGAAGATGGATTGCTGCATCTCCTCCCCGTCGGGAATATGGAGCTATCACTTTGCTTTGTGCTGCTAGTTATCTAGTGGAACTGATTCTCCTTCGTCTGCATGATCACGCACGCTTTGCTTGGGTTTCCTCAGTACTGTAATAAGGCTTGATGGTGGGAAGGAGTTAGCACTTGTTAGTCGCTCCATCCTTGACTAGTCCTGGTTTCTATATACTACTTGTTATTGTGGTGTGTGTATCGTGTGCCTCTTAAATACATCAAACTGAATGTTTCTTAGTTGTGTTGAACTTTCTTTTTTTGAAAAGGAGGTCATCCCCCGGCCTCTGCATCGGAGAGATGCATGCGTCTATTTTATTAAAAACGAGGAATCAAACAAAGTCTGGTCTGCAAAGCATAGCTCACAAAAGGAACAATAAAATAAAGAGTACAAAGCTCAAAGTCGCATCCGGCTGGACGGAGATTCAAACCGGTTGAAGAAAACCCGTGCTGCCATCTCCCATCGGTTGCACCCAGTAAGCAGCTGCTTCCTGGTGTTGGGGAACGCAGTAATTTCAAAAAAATTCCTACGCACACACAAGATCTATCATGATGATGCATAGCAACGAGAGGGGAGAGTATAGTCCACGTACCCTCGTAGACCGTAAGTGGAAGAGTTACGACAACGCGGTTGATGTAGTCGTACGTCTTCACGATCTGACCGATCCTAGTACCGAAAGTAAGGCACCTCCGCGATCTGCACACGTTCGGCTCGGTGACGTCCCACGAACTCTCAATCCAGCTGAGTGTCGATGGAGAGTTTCGTCAGCATGACGGCATGATGACGGTGATGATGAAGTTACCGGCGCAGGGCTTCGCCTAAGCACTACGACGATATGACCGAGGTGGATTATGGTGGAGGGGGGCACCACACACGGCTAAGACAGTTGTTTGTTGTGTGTTCTAGGGTGCCCCCTGCCCCCGTATATAAAGGAGCAAGGGGGGAGGCCGGCCGGCCCTAGGGCGCGCCAAGGAGGGGAGAAATCCTCCTCCTAGTAGGAGTAGGATTCCTCCTTTCCTAGTCCTATTAGGAGGGGGAAGGAAGGAGTGGGAGAGGGGAAGGAAAGGGGGGGCGCCACCCCCTCCTAGTCCAATTTGGACTCAAGGGGGAGGGGGTGCACGGCCAGCCCTGGCAGCCCCCTCTCTCTTCACTAAGGCCCATCTAGGCCCACTACACTAGTGCAGAACCGGGCAATAGCACCAGTTCGTAAGGCCCTTTAGTGCCGGTTTAGGAACCGGCACTAAAGTTTCGGCACTAAAGGCCCCCCCCCCTTAGTACCGGTTCAGCACGAACCGGTGCTAAAGGGCAACCACGTGGCACGAGCCAGCTCCGGGGGCCGGGAGCCCTTTAGTACCGGTTGGTAACACCAACCGGTACTAAAATGTTTGGGGGCTTTTTGGTTTTATGATTTCTTTTTCATTTAATTTTGTGTTTTCCATTTTAATTCTTTTTCGTTTGCTGGTATTTGACGATACTACACATTGTACACGTTATGCATATATATATATATATAATTTCTAGTAGAACCAATCATATATATATCATCAATGTCTCACAAACCATATTAATTCACACATACACATATGTATAGCTATATACAATTTCTCCTACATATGCATGTTGCCTTCGGAGCCAGTGGCATTAGCCTAATTGGTGCCTTCGGAGCACGATGAGAATTGGAAGTGGTTCATGGGGGCGGTAGCGGGTAATAGTATTCTCCCTTCGGATTTATGACCTGGTCGAGCAAAAATCCCGCTATTTCCTCTTGAAGTGCTTCTACGCGCTCCGTTTCTAGGAGCTTGTTCCGCACCTCTTTGAACTGTTAAGAAGGAGATCAATATGCATGTGTATTAATTGTGTGACTAGATATCGATAATGGTGTAAAAATTGTGAATAATGTTCTGACAAGCGTACCCATTCCTGTCTTTGAGATCTGCTCCTTTCGGACGCCATCATGCGAATGTTCTCGCAAACGCAGAATGCACACAGATCAGTTCCCTGCGCCTGCTTCAGGGCCTTTATTACGAGAATGGAATTTAATTTGATCAGATAATAATTAATCAAGCATGATAATTAAAGAGATGGCAACTAGCTAGCTAGCTAGCTAGTACTACTTAATTACTTACCTTGGATCAAAACCATTTCAGCTTTGGTTTCCATTCGCCTTCCGTGACGCTGATGAACCTTGCCCAAGCCTTGCCCGCCGACAAAGAAAATGAATAAAGGGGTTATTAAATAGTTCATATCATGAAATGACGAATTACTAAATAGGCCGAGATATATAGTTAATAATGATTGAAATTACATGTTGACTAATCCCAAACAAGATGTTATAGTCACTTTGTTTTTTAAGTAGCGAGTCCAGTATTTCAACTGTTCCGGCGTCAACTTTAATGATACACAAGATCCAGTGAAATCTGCATGCACACACGTTTGCATGTCTTAATTAAGCGGGCATATGTAAGCAAAAACATGTAGCTAGCTAGCTAGTAGGCAAAAACAGAGAATTTGTAGTACAAGAAAGTGTGACTCACTGGAAGTTGTAAGGAAGTAGTATATCTTCATTGTATTTGAGGCGCTTCAAGAACTCTAGCATGCTGTCCTCTACCTCTTTTTCTTGATGCTTGTTCATTTTCCATGTGTATTTATTAACGGTGTTTGGGTCAATGAACCCAATGCCATAGCGTCCACCTTTTCTCATTTCATACATCTTCATCCTGCATAATACCACAGAAAAGAATATAGTGAGGATAATTACAGGTAATGATTGATCAAAAGGATCACTACAGCTAGCTTGAGACTTAAATTACAGAAAGAAATTAAATCACTTACAGACAATAGCAACTGACGATAGATTTGTCGAGTGCGTCTTGATTGTATAACTGAAACAGTTCAGGATACTCAACGGCCATAGCTTTCTCATGGTAGTAATCATCCTTCTTGACATCCACCATGAGGGGCTCTCGATTGGATCTCTTGGTAATGTCCATGTACCATTGATGCAATTCATACATTCTCGTTGGGAGCTTGTTGACATCTTCTGGCTCGACCAAAGGTTGGCCCTGGACATATTTCCGTTTTATTTCCTCCTCTGTAATCCCAGGCATGTCCTCGATCTCGAGGAGTTGTCCAATAGTGATCTTGAGTTCTTCAGCCTGCATTATATGCTCCTGGGTTATTACCACATCGCCCACCTCGGGAATGTAAACTGTTTGGCCACAATAATATTGGGTGCGCGTACTGTCACGTGTTGTTGGCGGCACAACAAGCGGGGGGATCGATTGCGCCGCCTGTTTTCCTAGCTGGGCAACAGTTTTCCCGCATTTTGACAGCTGCTTGTTGTTTGCTCGAGCTCGAGCTCGCCTCCTTCTGTAGACGTCATCGATGTAACTTCCTGATGTGGCGCTCATAGTCTGTGTCAACAGGCTTAGGAGCTGGTGGTTGAGCCATACGAATGAAGTGATGAACTACTTCCACATGCACTTTCTCCCTTGGCGGCGGTGGCGGTTTCGGTCCAAAATGGGCGTCGACTTCTGCCTACACTATGGCATTGGTTTGCTCCTCGGTCCTGTCGTAAGCTCTCACAGGAAGAGGAGTAGTGAGGTTTGGACCATATTTATATCGCTTGCCTCCGCCTGTACTTCCTGTACTATGACCTCGACTCGTACCGCTACGCACCATAGCTGCGGGGTGTCTCTTCTGCGATTGCTGAGGTGGCAGAGACGGCTGACGGGGCTGAGTTGGACGAGGAGGAGTGGCCTGAAGCTGTGCCGGACTTGCAGTGGCCTGAGATTGTGCCGGACTTGGAGGAGGAGTGGACGTCTGACGCTGTGTCAGACTTGGAGGAGGAGTGGCCTGACACTTTGCCGGACTTGGAGGAGGAGGAGGGCCTCACGCGTTGGTGGACTTGGAGGAGCGGGAGTCTGCTGACTCGGTGGCGGACTTCGACGAGGAGTCGGGTGATGCGGTGTCGGTGGCCTTCGAAAGATGATGCAATCCTTTCTCCATAGGATGACACGATGTATGGCCTCTCCCAATGTGTGCTCGTCGTCACCTCCAGGAATGTCAAGCTGTAGCTCCGAATATGGGCCCACCACCTCATCAACCAAGACACGAGCATAGCCCGCTGGAATCGGGTTGCAATGGAAGGTTGCCTCGGGGGAATTTGAAAAAGCAACGGCGTCCGCCACCTTCATGGATATGTTCTTCATTTTGAAGTGTAGCTCGCAGTTAGTGTTCTCCATGATGTCATCCACGGGGTATCTATCCAGCACTACTGCGTCGCCCGGGGCAGAATCCACGTTGCTTCTCGGCATGGATGGGGCGGTGGTATCCAATGCTGGATCATCCGCTAGCTGCTGCAGATGCTGAGACCCCCTTTGCTGGCTAAGTGAGTCGATCTGCTCCTGCTGCCGCTGGAATTTAGCTGCCAATTCCGCTTGACTTGCTTCTAGGCCTTGAAGGCGTTCATAGTCCCGCTTCCTCTGCTCCTCCTCCATCTTCCTCTTCTTCTCCTCCGCAATCTTCTTTTTCGCACGGGTTCTGTAGTCGGCGTTCCAGTCCAAATACCCCTCATACCACGGAAGAGCGCCCTTGCCTCTTGTTCTTCCCGGGTGTTCAGGATTTCCCAGGGCACGCGTAAGCTCGTCGTTCCCTCTGTTGGGCTGGAACACCCCCGATCGAGCCTCTTCTATTGCAACAAGTAGCGCATCGTCGGCTTCGTTCAGACATGCCTTCGTTGAAACATTGCCTGTCTTCGGGTCCAACTCCCCCCCATGCGCATAGAACCAAGTCCTGCACCTGGGGGGCCAGCTCTTAGTAACCGGAGTGACACCTGCATCCTCCATCTCTTTCTCAGACTTATCCCACTTAGGCATTGCCACCGCGTAGCCACCTGGCCCCAGCTTATGGAACTTATCCTTTTTTTCGGCATTCTTCTTATTTATTCTCGACCGTTCCTTAGCTAATTCTGAATCCTTAAATTTCACGAAATCGTCCCAATGAGCACTTTGATTCTCTAGTATCCCCTCGAATACTGGAGTCTTCCTTCCTCCCTTGACGTACTTCTCCCACGTCATTCTCTTGTGGTTCTTGAATGCAACCGCCATCTTCCTAAAAGCAGCGTCCTTGACTTTCCGCACATCTGCTTCTGTGAAATTATCTGGTAGGGTGAAATGTTCCATGAGAGTATCCCAAAGCAGTTTTTTTTTATTCTCGTCGACAAAAGTAACATTTGGACGTGGATTTGCTGGCTTTCTCCATTCTTGAAGGGAGATCGGGAGTTGGTCCTTCACAAGAACTCCGCACTGACGAACGAACTTGTCTGCAATCTTCTTAGGCGCTAATGGTTCGCCATTAGGTTTGAATGCCTCGATATTGTACTTTACGCCCTCCTTCAACTTTTTGTTCGGGCCTCATTTCGTCCTTTTGCCTGAAGATTTGCTCGATCCGGATGGCTGAAAGAAGAAAGATCAATTCGTTAATATATCTTCAACTCATTTAAAACATGCGATGATCACCAGATTCCTGCTTATATAAATATATATACCTCGCCGATGTTTGTTGTTTCAGGATCAACATGTTCTTCGTCGTAGTTCATGACTTCATCTTCTCGGTCGTCGCGATCGAATATCATATCACCCTCTCCGGTGTTGTTTAGAAATTCAGAGCCGTCAAAATCTTCTTCATTCTGATCATCATCTGGCCCGCGTATGATATCGAACATGGTCTGTTCTCTCTCTCTGTCGGTATTGTCCGCCATAGCTTTTATTTAACTATGCCAAAAGAAATATAAAACAATTTAGTATTATCTCGAATAATAGATATAATCTCGAATACATCGTCTCGAATAATAGATATAATCTCGAATACATCGTCTCGAATAATAGACTTAATCTCGAATACGTCGTCTCGAATAATAGATATAATCTCGAATACATCGTCTCAAATAATATATATAATCTCGAATAAATCATCTCAAATATTATATATCGAATACATCACTAGCTAGCTAGCTAATAAAGATCGAATACTAGAGAGTAATCTAGGCGGTGGACAACCAAAGTGAAGGAAACATCACTGGATCATAGCTCGGGTGATCTCCCAAAACAACCTGCCAGGTATTGGAGAACCTGACGTCCATAGCAGCCATGTAGCGATGGACGTGCTCGTCCTCCTCCCTAACACGGCGACGTACCACCTCCGGCGGGGCCGGCTCCCTCCGCACCGAAAGTGGCCCACGCGAATGCCACCAAAGGAGATGAGGGTCGACGACGGGACCCGGGGCCGGGTTCCTCACCAAGTGTCGCGCCCCTGAAGGTAGCTCCTCCCAGTGCCAGCCCGGCGGAGCCCAGTCCCGGACATGGGTCCTCTGAAGCAGGACGTCGTCGCGAACGGGTCGACGGCGAGGATGCGGGCCGGGCATCGTCGACAACAAATAGTATATGCAAATGTAACACTAATTATGCTATCATTGCATATGTCAAAATTCTATATGCTATTTCATACTAATTAAGCATCTAACACTAAAAACAGAAAAAACAACTTCTATACATCCATTAAAAACAGAAAAACAACATTATATAAAAAAATTCCATACTAATTAAACACTAATTATATCCATCTAACATGCATTCATACATATATACTAGTGAAAAAATAATAATCTGAAAAATCTAAACTAATTAAACATATAAAATACGTATATACTAATAAACTTAAGGAAATGTGCGTGTGTGTGTGTTCATCATGCTTTTGTGTGTGTGTATGGGCTCGGGGAGGGGCGGCGCCCATGGTGGCCACCGGGGGCGAGGGAGAGGGGTTAGAGGGGGAGAGCTCACAGCGTGGCGACGGCGACGGCGAGGCGACGGCCCGGGGCGGCGACGGGCCGGGGCGTGACGGGGCGGCGACGCGGGGACGGCGCGACGGGGACGGGCCTGGGGCGGCGACGGAGACGAGGGCGGCGACGGTGACGGGGGCGGCGACGGGGACAGGGGCGGCGACGAGGACAGGGGCGGCGACGAGGATGGGGGCGGCGACGGCAACGGCGCGTGACGGGGGCGGCGTAGGACGGGGGCGGCGACGGCATCGATCGATCGGGAAGAAACAGAGGGAGAATGAAATTTTTCAAAGTGATGTATATATAGAAGGCACCTTTAGTACCGGTTGGAGCCACCAACCGGTACTAAAGGCCTGTTTTGGCCAGGCCAAGCAGCGGGAAGGGCAGGCCTTTAGTACCGGGTGGTAGCTCCAACCGGTACTAAAGGCCCCCCCTTTAGTACCGGTTGGTGCCACGACCCGGTACTAAAGGGTGTGCGCTGCCAGGCGAGGAGCGGAGAAGTTTAGTCCCACCTCGCTAGCCGAAGGGCGCTCACACCTGCTTATAAGCCCCGCCGCCGCTGCTGTCTCGAGCTCCTCTCTAAAGCAGGCCTTCTGGGCCTACCTCTGCTACTCTGCCCTGTGGGGCCTATTGGGCTTGTAAGCCTGCATCCTGGCCCAACAACAGGTTGGGTTTCTAGTCGTATGCAGGCCGCTGTGGCCCGGTAGGTGGGCTTTTTTCATTTAGTTTTTTATTTTCTGCTTTATTTATTTTGTTTTATTTATTTTTAGTTGTTTTTTGCTGTATTTAGAGTTTCTTTGTGAATATTT
This sequence comes from Triticum aestivum, assembly GCF_018294505.1. NCBI lineage: Eukaryota > Viridiplantae > Streptophyta > Magnoliopsida > Poales > Poaceae > Triticum > Triticum aestivum. The sequence continues at coordinate 609,098,563 of NC_057797.1, forward strand.
TTGATAGTTTTTAGAAACTTTCAGTTAGTGCCGGTAGTTTTTAAATTTGAATAGTGTAAATTTTGAATTATTTGAAATTTGTGTGAATCACTAGTTTGTGAATAACTTAACTTTAAAAATACATTTTGCAGTGATTCTTTTTTCTTATGTTTAATATTAGTGTGTTTTATCATTATATTCAATTTGGTAATGCTTAAGTTATTTAAAAAATGAAATGCCTTTGTAACGGATGAGTTTTCGTCCGAAACCCTGATACTTCGAAACAGATTGTCCATTTTGTACACGAAGTGCATCCAGTGTTTGCGGTAACCCTCTCTACTTTTTTGCACATGCTATGTGGGTGAATAACTCAGCTTCTTCCCCCATTGTTGTATCATCGTATTCAGGGAACCCATGGCCAGGATAGCTGTCGTCGTCCTCTTCTTCTTCATTGTCTTCCATCATAACCCCTCTTTCTCTGTGCTTGGTCCAAACATTATAATGGGGCATGAAACCGGACTTAAACAGGTGGACGTGAATGGTTCTTGACGTAGAGTAATTGTGACCATTCTTACAGCGAGAACATGGACAAGGCATAAAACCATCCGCCCGCTTGTTTGCCTCAGCCGCAAGCAGAAAAGTATGCACGCCCTCAACGAACTGGGGAGAGCATCGGTCATCGTACATCCATTGCCGGCTCATCTTCATTACACAACACCGAATAGACCAAATTAATACAAGTTCATACATAAAGTTCATACAACACTTAAATGCAACAAACAAATAACTCTCTAGCTAAAGCATTTAAATGCAACAACAAATACGATCAAGATCGCAACTAAGGTAACAATGGATCCAACAGCATAATGATACCAAGCCTCACTATCGATGGCATATTTTCTAATCTTTCTAATCTTCAAGCGCATTTTCTCCATCTTCATCTTGTGATCATCGACGACATCGGCAACATGCAACTCCAATTCCATCTTCTCCCCCTCAATTCTTTTCAATTTTTCTTTCAAGTACTCATTTTCTCTTTCAACTAAATTTAACCTCTCGGCAATAGGGTCGGTTGGAATTTCCGGTTCACATACCTCCTAGAAAAAATTTCCATGTCAACTTGATGGGCATAATTTGTCATAAACACGAAATGCAACTAGTTTTAAAAGAGAATATACATACCACATCCGAATCATAACAAGGACTAGGGCCGACGGGGACGGATATCAAAACCATGGCACTATATGTATAACAAACAACGTACGGGTAAGATAATTATACGAGTAACTATATATCCAAATCACACAAACATCAATTTTTATATAAAATTTCATGAACAAGAGGCTCACCACAAGGTGGTCCCGGCGACGGGACGGTGCGGGCGATCGACGGTGGCTACGATGGAGATTTAGAATGCACTAAGTAAACCACACCTACATATGCAAACTAAGTGTTATTTTTGACCTCAAATTGCATGTAAATCAAATACTAGCACATATATATATATCCTCCCAAATTACTAAACTCACAAATTAATCACTATATAAAGCATTGCAAGAGCTAATCTAGCAATGAGAGATGAAAGGACAAAGTTGCTAACCTTTGTGATCATTTGAATGGATGGGGGCCTTCAAATCTTGACAAATTTTGGGCAAAATGTGTGATGAGCTCGAGAGGAAGAGGGGAAGAACAGAGAGGAGAGGGGAAAGGGGAAGAACAGAGCGAGATCGGGTGGACGAAGGGTTTATGTAGGATGACCTTTAGTACCAGTTTGTGCCAAGAACCGGTACTAAAGGGGCTGGAGGGGCCCCATTCTGACAACATCCTGCCACCACTCTCATTAGTACCGGTTCGTGGCACGAACCGGTGCTAAAGGTTCGCCACGAACCGGTACTAATGAAAGCGGTCCGGCTAGCCGTTGGAACCGGCACTAATGTATACATTAGTGCCGGCTCAAATACAAACCGGCACTAATGTGCTTCACGTTTGACCCTTTTTCTACTAGTGCTAGTTCCCCAGGGGGATTCCGGTAACCCTCCGGCACTCCGGTTTTCTTCGAAATCACCCGGAACACTTCCGGTGTCCGAATATATCCGTCCAATATATTAATCTTTATGTCTCGACCATTTTGAGACTCCTCGTCATGTCCATGATCATATCCGGGACTCCGAACTATCTTCGGTACATCAAAACACATAAACTCATAATACTGATCGTCACCGAACGTTAAGCGTGCGGACCCTATGGGTTCGAGAACTATGCAGACATGACCGAGACACGTCTCCGGTCAATAACCAATAGCGGAACCTGGATGTTCATATTGGCTCAAACATATTCTACGAAGATATTTATCGGTCAAACCGCATAACAACATACGTAGTTCCCTTTGTCATCGGTATGTTACTTGCCCGGGATTCGATCGTCGGTATCTCAATACCTTGTTCAATCTCGTTACCGATAAGTCTCTTTACTCGTTCCGTAATGCATCATCCCGCAACTAACTCATTAGTTACCTTTTTTGCAAGGCTTATAGTGATGTGCATTACCAAGAGGGCCCAGAGATACCTCTCCGACAATCAGAGTGACAAATCCTAATCTCTATCTATGCCAACTCATCTAGAGTCACCGCATTATCTACCGGTGGTCCAAACAACTGCTTGTAGTAGTTGGATTTGTAAAGCTTCAGATTCTCATGGCCCACAACTGTTCCCTCATCTTGCTTAAGCTAAAAAATCTTCTTTCTCCTATGCTTGCCGTTAGCAATCATATGGAAAAAATGGGTGTTGTCATCCCCTTGGACGACCTTAAGAACTTTAGCACGTAAGGCCCATTTCATTTCCTCTTCTCTAAGCAAAGCACGCAATTTTAACTCGGCCTCTGACTTGCATGCTTGCTCGGACTCGTCCACCAAATTCGTTTCTGCCGGCAAATCTAGCGTCTGAATTAGCTGGATAACTCTCTCCTTCTCTTTTTTATAAATCCCACTCTCACTTCTAGCCCAACCCCTCAAGAATTGTCTCAGGTGTCTAATCTTATTCTGCTAGCGTTCCATGTTGGATGTGCCCACAACAGGCCTAGCCCACTCTCTTGCCACCATCTCAATAAAATTTTCTTTTTCGAACCAATTGAGTTCAAACGAGAAAATGTTTTTATTGCCAATATGGGTTGCGTCACCCGAGTCAACTAACAAGGGTGTGTGGTCATAAATCGCCCTTTGCATCGCGTGCACCGATACCAGAGGGTATTTATGTTCCCATTCCACACTCGCAAGCACCCTATCAAGCTTCTCGTAAGTAGGAGTAGGAAGAGTGTTTTCCCAGGTAAACTGTCTGCCCGAGAGTTCTGTCTCCCTGAGATTGAGACTCTCAATGATCATATTGAACATAATGACCACCGTCTATCAAAATGATCATTGTTCTTTTCTTTCTTCCTCCTAATAATGTCAAAATTGCCACCCACCAAAAGTGGCAGCCTTTCATCCCCACAGATCCGAACCAGATCCACCAAGAACTCCGGTTTAAATTTTGGTTGGGCTGCACCATAATTAAACTGCCACTAAGGCCCATCGGAAACCATCCAATTTCTACCTAACCCGGAACTTCACCATATAATCTCCTCGTACTACATTTAAAACCTCAAGAGTCTCGCACTTCACTCCCAAGAGAATCCCACCAGATCGCCCTCTCGGTGGGAGGCAGTGCTAATCAAAATCAATGCCAGCCGTAAGCAAGCCGAGGAACTAGGACATGAAGTTGTCTCTATCGGTCTCAAGAGGTGCGATGAAGTCTAATTTATCTTCGATGGCCGTTTCAGCGAGGAATCTTTTCTTAGCCAAGTCTGCCAGACCTCTGCTAATCCAAAAGATCATTTTCATATTTCGTCATGTCATTTTTTCTTGAGTTTCACTCTCGCACTCCTATGGACTACCGACGTTGGATAAATCTTCCTATTCCAGGATCGTTTAGGTTTATCTAACACCAACACCTCCTCTACATGAGTTATAGTCGGTTGTACCCCCTTAGACAAAGACGGGGGATCACTCGACAGTTCATCCTCTACCCCTTCCGCCTCTTCTTCGGCATCCGAAGACGGCATCATTTCATCACAAAAAGTCTCAAGCGTAGGGACACCCAAGTTATTAATGTCGGCATCCGACATAGGCTTAACCGCCGCTAACGCTCTGACCAATTCCGAAGCTCTCTCAGCCTCTAAGTCTAAAAATATCATTAACTGATTTAACAATTTCTTTTCCATTAGACCCAAGAGAGACTCCTATGTCATAGGCTCTACTAATGATCCCATGCTCAGAAAAATGCAAAATTGAACATTGCTTATTGACCGACATACCCGTCTGAGACTCGACGTCCCTAAGCTTCGCGGCCCTCATAGCACGTCCAAGCTGAAAGTCGTCAGCGTTTGGCTGGTCCTGAACCCGACTACTGACACGCCTGCCCGAGAGCACCGGGTCAGGTGTTGGGGACACACATAACAGGTAGGCCAACGAAGGGTCGAAATATATTAAAGCATGGGGTCCACACATCAGGTGGGTCTAGATAAATTTCATATCGACAAACCATCCACTCGGATGACCATCAAGTCACTCGGACGGCAACAACCACTCGGAGCATAGCACTCCACTCGACGAACTCATTCCACTCGGAGTACCTGATCACACTCGGATATGCAAAGACCAACCATCGACAAGGCACTCGAGGCATATCTTAGTAGCAGGCTGACATTATGACATCAACGCCCCACTTTATGACATAGGAGGTGGAGGGGTGGCGCACTCTATATAAGCCACCCCTGCCACTAGACTTGGGGGCAAGGGCTCTTTTCTTCCACCCCCCCCTCTCTCTCTCTTTTCACCATTAGTCTCAGGACTACGGGGATCTGTTCTTCTCTCATTGTAATCTCCACATACATACTCAGATAAAACAAAGCCTCTCCGGAGCACGAGACGTAGGGTTGTTATCTCCACCGTGAGAGGCCCGTACTCGCTAAAACCACCGTGTTACCCATATGCATCTCGATAGATCGTGCTCCTTTACCCTATCCCTTATTATTGTCGGGATCGTTCCCACGACAATTGGCGCCCACCATGGGGCATGGCGTCTATCGAGCCATGATGCAAATGGTTTTATTTCTTCGATCTTTGTCCGTCGATCAACAATCATCAATGGAGGGTTTGATCCAGGATGTTCCGGACATCACTCCATCCACAGAAGAGACATAACAATCTTCGTACAGAGGGATCAGGAAGTCCCATTCCATACTCTCTTGTTCTTTACAATCGATCTTTAATCTATCAATGGTTGTTTTTTCTTCTGTATGTACATGCACGAGCGCGAGCAACAGCTGCAGCGTGGCCGCACCACCAAGCACCGTTCTGACGAGCGCCATGGAGGCCGAGCTCTTGACATGGCCAGTCCGTTGTCGCCCGTATCCTTCGTCGTCGACCACCGACGCCTCCACCAAGTCAACCGCCGCCCGTCCGGCTTCGCTGACCTCTGGCGCGTCCATCCGCACCGGAACCACACCTCCCGCCGGCATCGCAGGCGCGCTGCACTCCTCCCTCGTCAGCTTCTCCAGCATGGTCGCTGTGGCACGCGCGGATCCGCCCGTCGCTTTTCCGGGTGCGGCGGTTCTTCCCTCCATCGCCGGCTGCTGGCCATGGTTTTCCTTTCTCCTGTAACGCTGCAAGGTGAGTGGGCCATCTCCTCCTTGATTACCTGCATGCAGGTTGATGCGGAGTACACGCAACGGAAGGGCGTGGTGATCTCCAACGTCAAATTAATTGGCTGCCTCATTAACCGGCCAATTGATGAATTACTAACGCCACTTATCTCATTACTAGGCCACGGACCCTAGTTAATTCGTGCATGCATGCATGTATGACTGACCATCAGGCCTTGAACTTCCTGGTCGTGCTTGCTAGTAACTTGCAGGGTCACCCGATGGATCTTCCACTCGGACAGCTGCGAACCGGATTCGTCCAGAGTTCACACAGATGAATCCACTCAGATGCAGACTCAAGTTCACTTGGCCATGGACCCTAGCTTACTCGGCTGCCTATGCGTCATCGCTCAGCTGGACGCGTCTTCATCGCTTAGCTGCCCGTGCACCGTTGCTCAGTTGGACGCGTCTTCATCACTCAGCGGCCCGTGCATCGCCACTCTGCGGTGTCCCTCGTTAACCATGCGGCAACGATTGCGAAGGTGGATGCACGGACCGGATGCAGCACCAACGCCGGGGCTGCCGATGTCTCCGATCACAACATGACGGGAGCCACCAGGTCTTCGCCCGCACGCAGCCTGGCAGGAGAACGCCGTCCCGCACTCGGATTCATCGTGGCCGCCGCACCTTGCGATGGATCCGTGCCAAAAACCGCCGCCGCCATGGCTGATCAGGGAGCTCTGCGCCCTGTCTTCCACTTTCCCTCTAATATTAATTCCTTCTTTCCTTCTAATTTTAATTCCTTCCCATTTCTCTCCTGCGGCAGTGGGAAATGGATCCGGCTTGCCTGCTCCCTTCTCATACTCCCATCCGCTCGTTCGTGGGAAATGTCCATTACATGCACGATGTGCCTGCAAGCGATCGAGCCGCCCGCCTCCATCGGATGGGATAGCGCTCGTGGGCACATCCATGCCAAACTTCACCGAGACCTCCAAGTCTAGCACTCCGCGTCGGCATGCCTAGCCAGCTCCACACCGACCGGATCGTAGCACAATTGTGGTTCCCTCGGACCAGCGGGTGCACTTGGATGAGGAGTCCACTCGGATTGTGCTCACTCGGCTGTGAAGCCCCTGGGTTCACTAGGCCGGTTCGCCTAGTACTACTTGGCCGGCTAACATCCAGAACATCATCGACAACAACGGCAGTTACGGCGGTCGGCCCACATCTCCTTTGTTCTAATGAACGATTCGGCTCCCGAATGGTGAAGCACCGTAATCAACTGCTCGACAAGCCATCATCACTCGGTCATTCGGTCGCACGCATCTTCATCACTCGGACGCTCTGTGCATCAACACTTCACGGGACACGTCTACATCACCCGGACGCCCCGTGCATCGACACTTCGTGGGACGCGTCTACATCACCCGAACGGCTCGTGCGTCGTCATTCCGAGGCACGCATCTTCATCACTTTGCCGCCCCGTGCGTCGCCACGCCGCGGGAGGCGTCTACATCATTCGGATGCCCAGTGCGTCGCCATCGGTTGGTCACCTCATCACCACTCGTCCGCCCCGCGCGTCGCCATCGGTTGGTCACCTCATCACCACTCGACCACCCCGTGCGTCGCCACTTGGTTGGTCACCTCATAACCACTCGGCCGCCCCGTGCGTCACCACTAGGTTGGTCACCTCATCACCACTCGGCCGCCCCGCGTGTGACCACTCGGTTGGTCACCTCATAACCACTCGGCCGCCCCGCGCGTCAGCATAGGTTGGTCACCTCATCACCACTCGGCCGCTCCATGCGTCGCCACGCCGCGGTAGGCGTCTACATCACCCGAACGCCTCGTGCGTCGTCATTCCGGGGCACGCATCTTCACTCGGCCGCCCTGCGCGTCGCCATCGGTTGGTCACCTCATCACTACTTGGCCGCCCCGCGCGTGGCCACTCGGTTGGTCACCTCATAACCACTCGGCCGCCCCGCGCGTCACCATAGGTTGGTCACCTCATCACCACTCGGCCGCTCCATGCGTCGCCACGCCGCGGTAGGCGTCTACATCACCCGAACGCCTCGTGTGTCGTCATTCCGGGGCAAGCATCTTCACTCGGCCGCCCTGCGCGTCGCCATCGGTTGGTCACCTCATCACCACTCGGCCGCCCCGCGCATTGCTACGTCTTGAGCTTGTGTTGGTTTTCCCCGAAGAGGAAGGGATGATGCAGCAGAGTAGCGTAAGTATTTCCCTCAGTTTTTGAGGACCAAGGTATCAATCCAGTAGGAGGCCACGCGCAAGTCCCTCGTACCTACACAACACAAAGAGCTCCTCGCAACCAACGCGATTAGGGGTTGTCAATCCCTTCACGGTCACTTACGAGAGTGAGATCTGATAGATAATATTTTTGGTATTTTTGGTATAGAGATGCAAAGTAAAAGTAAAAGGCAAAGTAAAAACAAAGCAAAATAAAAGTGATGGAGATTGATATGATGAGAATAGACCCGGGGGCCATAGGTTTCACTAGTTGGCTTCTCTCGAGAGCATATGTATTTTACGGTGGGTGAACGAATTACTGTTGAGCAATTGATAGAATTGAGCATAATTATGAGAATATCTAGGTATGATCATGTATATGGGCATCACGTCCGTGACAAGTAAACCGACTCCTGCCTGCATTTACTACTATTACTCCACTCATCGACCGCTATCCAGCATGCATCTAGAGTATTAAGTTAAAAACAGAGTAACGCCTTAAGCAAGATGACATGATGTAGAGAGATAAATTCATGCAATATGAAATAAACCCCATCTTGTTATCCTCGATGGCAACGATACAATACGTGCCTTGTTGCCCCTTCTGTCACTGGGAAAGGACACCGCAAGATTGAACCCAAAGCTAAGCACTTCTCCCACTGCAAGAACTACCAATATCATTGGCCAAACAAAATGGATAATTCGAAGAGACTTGCAAAGATAACCAATCATACATAAAAGAATTCAGAGAAGATTCGAATATTATTCATAGATAGACTTGATCATAAACCCACAATTCATCGGTCTCAACAAACACACCGCAAAAAGAAGATTACATCGAATAGATCTCCACAAGAAAGGGGGAGAACATTGTATTGAGATCCAAAAAGAGAGAAGAAGCCATCTAGCTACTAACTATGGACCCAAAGGTCTGAGGTAAACTACTCACACTTCATCAGAGAAGCTATGATGATGTAGAAGCCCACCGTGATGACGGCCTCCTTCCGGCGGAGCTCCGGAACAGGCCCCAACACTAGTAGAAAAAGGGTCAAACGTGAAGCACATTAGTGCCGGTTTGAATTTGAGCCGGCACTAATGTGTCCATTAGTGCCAGTTCCAACGGCTAGCCGGGCCGCTCTCATTGGTACTGGTTCGTGGCGAACCTTTAGCACCGGTTCGTGCCACGAACCGATACTAATGAGAGTGGTGGCAGGATGTTGTCAGTCTGGGGCCCCTCCAGCACCTTTAGTACCGGTTCGTGTCACGAACCGGTACTAAAGGTTGTCCTACATAAACCCTTCGTCCACCCGCCGAGCTCGCTCTGTTCTTCCACTTTCCCCTCCCTCTCTGTTCTTTCCCTCTTCCTCTCGAGCTCATCACACATTTTGCCCAAAATTTGTCAAGATTTGAAGGTCCCCGTCGATTCAAATGATCACAAAGGTTAGCAACTTTGTCATTTCATCTCTCATTGCTAGATTAGCTCTTGCAATACTTTATATAGTGTTTAATTTGTGAGTTTAGTAATTTGGGAGGAATTATATGTGCTAGTATTTGATTTATATGAAATTTGAGGTCAAAAATAACACTTAGTTTGCATATGTAGGTGTGGTTTACTTAGTGCCTTCAAAATCTCCGCCGTAACCACCGTCGATCGCCCGCACCGCCCCGTCGCCGGCACCACCTTGTGGTGAGCCTCTTGTTCATGAAATTTTATATAAAAATTGATGTTTGTGTGATTTGGATATATAGTTACTCGTATAATTATCTTACCCGTACGTTGTTTGTTATACATAGTGCCATGGTTTTGATATCCGTCCCCGTCGGCCCTCGCCCTTGTTATGATTCGGATGTGGTATATATATTCTCTTTTAAAACTAGTTGCATTTCGTGTTTATGACAAATTATGCCCATCAAGTTGACATAGATATTTTTTCTAGGAGGTATGTGAACCGGAAATTCCAACTGACCCTATTGTCGAGAGGTTAAATTTAGTTGAAAGAGAAAACGAGTACTTGAAAGAAAAACTGAAAAGAATTGATGGGGAGAAGATGGAATTGGAGTTGCATGTTGCCGATGTCGTCGATGATCACAAGATCAAGATGGAGAAAATGCGCTTGAAGATTAGAAAGATTAGAAAATATGCCATCGATAGTGAGGTTTGGTATCATTATGCTGTTGGATCAATTGTTACCTTAGTTGCAATCTTGATCACATTTGTTGTTGCATTTAAATGATTTAGCTAGAGAGTTATTTGTTTGTTGCATTTAAGTGTTGTATGAACTTTATGTATGAACTTGTATTAAGTTGGTGTTTTTGGTGCTGTGTATTGAAGATGAGCCGACAATGGATGTACGATGACCGATGCTCTCCCGAGTTCACTAATGGCGTGCAAACTTTTCTGCTTGCGGCTGAGGCAAACAAGCGGGCGGATGGTTTTATGCCTTGTCCATGTGCTGTCTGTAAGAATTGTCAAAATTACTCTAAGTCAAGAATCATTCACGTCCAAATGTTTAAGTCCGATTTCGTGCCCCACTATAATGTTTGGACCAAGCACGGAGAAAGAGGGGTTATGATGGAAGACAATGAAGAAGAAGAGGACGATGACAGCTATCCTGGCCATGGGTTCCCTGAATACGATGATACAACAATGGGGGAAGAAGTTGAGCCGGTAATGCGGGAAGAAGCTGAGCCGGCAATGTGGGAAGAAGCTGAAGAAGAGGCATCAAATGAGCCCGTTGATGATCTAGGTCGGGCCATTGCCGATGCAAAGAGAAACTGCGCAAGTGATTTAGAGAAGAAGAAGTTGCAGCACATGTTAGAGGATCACAAAAAATTGTTGTACCCGAATTGCGTAGGTGACAAGAAAAAGCTGGGCACCACACTGGAATTGCTGCAATGGAAGGCAGAGAATGGTGTGTCTGACAAGGGATTTGGAAAGTTGCTGGTAATGATAAAGGATATGCTTCCAAAGGACAACGAATTGCCCGAGAGTACGTACGAAGCAAAGAAGATTGTCTACCCTCTAGGGTTAGAGGTGCAGAAGATACATGCATGCCCTAATGATTGCATCCTCTACCGCGGTGAGTACGAGGATTTGAACGCTTGCCCGGTATGCGGTGCATTGCGCTATAAGATCAGCCGTGATGACCCTGGTGATGTCGAGGGCGAGCGCCCCAGGAAGAAGATTCCTGCCAAGGTGATGTGGTATGCTCCTATAATACCACGGTTGAAACGTTTGTTCCAAAACAAAGAGCATGCCAAGGCGATGCGATGGTAGAGAGAAGACCGTAAGAAAGACGGAAAGTTGAGAGTACCCGCTGACGGGTCGCAGTGGAGAAAAATCGAAAGAAAGTACGGGAAGGAGTTTGCAGATGACGCAAGGAGTGTATGGTTTGGTCTAAGCGCAGATGGCATTAATCCTTTTGGGGAGCAGAGAAGCAACCATAGCACCTGGCCTGTGACTCTATGTTTGTATAACCTTCATCCTTGGTTGTGCATGAAGCAGAAGTTCATTATGATGCCAGTGCTCATCCAAGGCCCTAAGCAACCCGGCAACGACATTGATGTGTACCTAAGGCCATTAGTTGAAGAACTCTTACAACTGTGGAATGGAACAGGTGTACGTGCGTGGGATGAGCACATGGGGGAAGAATTTGACCTAAAGGCGTTGCTGTTCGTGACCATCAATGATTGGCCTGCTCTCAGTAACCTTTCAGGATAGACAAACAAGGGATACCACGCATGCACGCACTATTTGGACGATATTGACAGTATATATTTGGCTATTTGTAAGAAGAATGTGTACCTGGGACATCGTCGATTTCTTCCGAGCAGGCATCCCGTAAGAAAGAAAGGCAAGCATTTCAAAGGTGAGGTGGATCACCGGACGAAGCCTCGCCACCGTACTGGTGCTGATGTACATGATATGGTCAAGGATTTGAAGGTGGTCTTTGGAAAGGGTCCTGGTGGACAACCTATTCTGAATGACGCTGACGGATGCGCACCCATGTGGAAGAAGAAATCTATATTTTGGGACCTGCCCTATTGGGAAGACCTAGAGGTCCGCTCCGCAATCGACGTGATGCACGTGACGAAGAATCTTTGTGTGACCCTGCTTGGCTTCTTGGGCGTGTATGGGAAGACAAAAGATACACCTGAGGCACGGGAGGACCAGCAACGTATGCACGGAAAAGACGGCATACATCAGGGTCATGCAAGCTACGCTCTTACCAAAGAAGAGAAGGAAATCTTCTTTGAATGCCTGCTCAGTATTAAGGTACCGTCTGGCTTCTCGTCGAATATAAAGGGAATAATAAACATGGCAGAGAAAAAGTTCCAGAACCTAAAGTCTCATGACGGCCACGTGATTATGACGCAACTGCTTCCGGTTGCATTGAGGGGGCTTCTACCGGAAAACGTTCGATTAGCCATTGTGAAGCTATGTGCATTTCTCAATGCAATCTCTCAGAAGGTAATCGATCCAGAAATCATACCAAGGTTAAGAGAATGATTTGGTGCAATGTCTTTTCAGTTTCGAGTTGGTGTTCCCACCATCCTTCTTCAACATCATGACACACGTCCTAGTTCATCTATGCAAAGAGATTAACGTTTTGGGTCCTGTATTTCTACACAATATGTTCCCCTTTGAGAGGTTCATGGGAGTCTTAAAGAAACATGTTCATAACCGTGCTAGGCCAGAAGGAAGCATCTCCAAGGGCCATGAAAATGAGGAGGTCATTGAGTTTTGTATTGACATTATTCCTGACCTTAAGCCGATTGGTGTTCCTGAATCGCGGCATAAGGGCAGACTGGATGGAAAAGGCACGCTAGGAGGGGAACAAATAATATGTATGGACGAACATTCTCTCACTGAAGCACACTACACAGTTCTATAGAACTCCGCCTTGGTGGCTCCGTATATGGATGAACACAAGAATTTGCTACGCCCCAAACACCCGGAGCGGTCTGATGACTGGATTACACGTGAAGAAACCAGGAGTTTCGCCAGCTGGTTGCAGACATGTACCATGCATGACGCCTCTATTGAAGATGACCTGTACTTGCTGTTTCAGTTACCATCTTCGAATATAATGACTTTCAAAGGGTACGAGATAAATGGTAATAAATTTTACACGATCGCCCAAGATAAAAAGAGCACCAACCAAAACAGTGGTGTCCGCTTTGATGCAGAAACCAATACGGGAAAGGAAACATATTATGGTTATATACAGGACATATGGGAACTTGACTATCGACGTGGTTTGAAGGACCCTTTGTTTTGGTGCCAATGGGTCAATATGACACGAGGCGGGGTAACGGAAGACCCGCAGTACGGAATGACAATAGTGGATCTCAACAATCTTGCGTATGCAGACGAACCATTCGTCCTAGCCAATGATGTGGCACAGGTTTTCTATGTGAAGGACATGTCTACCAAGCCGAGAAAAAGAAAAGATAAGGAAGCGAATGCATCGTACGATGAGCCAAAGCGGCACATAGTTCTTTCTGGGAAGAGAAACATCGTGGGAGTGGATGACAAGACAGACATGTCAGAAGATTATGAAAAGTTTGATGAAATTGCTCCATTCACAGTGAATATTGTCCCGAGCATCCCGTTAAATGATGACGATTTTCCATGGTTACAGCGCAAAGGGACACACACGAAGAAAAAGTTTCACACCCAAAGATCTGGGATGTGATTGGCTTCACTACCATCACTTTCTTCTGTGTTTCACACCCAGGAGGGAATCTGTGTAATAGTTAGGGTAGTTATGTGTTTTGGCATTTGAAACGCGAAGAAATTTTATGTGCAAACAAATTCGTTCATGCCTTTATTGATTTTTAAAGTTAAGTTATTCACAAACTAGTGATTCACACTAATTTCAAATAATTCAAAATTTAAACTATTCAAATTTGAAAACTACGGGCACTAAGAGAAAGTTTGTAATTTTTTTGTACCTAAAGCAAAAATATTCACAAAGAAACTCTAAATACACAAAAAACAACTCAAAAATAAATAAAGCAAAAAAATAAATAAATAAAAGCCAGCCTACTAGGCCAGAGCGGCCTGGATACGACTAGAAACCCAACCTGTTGTTGGGCCAGGACACAGGCCCGCAAAGGCCCAGTAGGCCAACAGGGCAGCACAGAACATGTAGGCCCAGTAGGCCTGCTTTGGAGAGGAGCTCGAGAGAGCTACCGCACGGGGGGTTATAAACCAGTGCGGACGCCCCTCGGCTAGCGAGGTGGGACTAAACTTGCCGCACCGCACCTGCGCCAGCGCACCCTCTTTAGTACTGGTTCGTAGCACCAACTAGTACTAAAGGGGGGGCCTTTAGTACCGGTTGGAGCCACGAACCGGTACTAAAGGGGGTGCACTTCCCGCCGCTTGGCCTGGCCAAAACAAGCCTTTAGTACCGGTTGGTGGCTCCAACCGGTACTAAACGTCCATCCTATATAACTAAACACTTCAAAAATTTCAGTTTCTCATCTGCTTCTTCTCCTCTGCCCCGTCGCCCGCCGCACGCCCCCGTCTCCATATCCCCTCTTGTCGCTGCCCCCGTCGCCGCCTCGTCCCCGTCATCGTTGCCCCGTCGTCCCCGTCAACGTCGTCGTCGCCCCGTCGTCCTCGTCCCCGTCGTCACCGCCGCCCCGTCCTGGCCCGTCCCGCCCCGTCCCCGTCCCCGTCGTCGCCGCCCCGTCCCTGTCGTCGCCGCCCCGTCCCCGTCCCCTTCGTCGCCGCCCCGTCCCTGTCCCCGTCGTCGCCGCCCGTCACCGTCCCTGTCGCGCGCCGCCCCCCGTCGCCTCTCGCCTCGCCGGTGAGCACACACACAAACACACACACACACATTTTTTAGTTTTTTAGTTATAGAAATAGTTATAAAAAAGTTAGAAATTTTTTCTTTTTTTAGTTATAGAAATAGTTAGTTATATAGCATATTGTCAGAAATGTTATAGAATTGTTAGAAATTTTTCTGTTTTTTAGTTATAGATGTAGTTATAAAAAAGTTAGAATTGTTAGAAATTGTTCTGCTTTTTAGTTATAGAAATAGTTATAAAAAAGTTAGAAATTTTTCTTTTTTTAGTTATAGAAATATTAGAAATGTTATACAAATGTTAGTTATATATATAAAAATGTTATAATTTTTTTCTTCTGTTTTTTAGTTATAGAAATATTAGAAATGTTATAGAAATGTTAGTTATATATCATTGTTAGAAATGTTATAGAAATGTTAGAAATTTTAGTTATCAAAATCCAATCATTAAAAAAATGTTACTTTTTGCGGGCATATAGCTAGTATTTGTTCTCGAAGATGCCCGGCCGGCATCCTCGCCGTCGACCGTCCACGACGACGTCCGACTGACGCATGTCCGGGACTGGGCTCCGCCGGGCTGGCACTGGGAGGTGCTGCCTGGAGGGGCGCGCCACTTGATGAGGAACCCGGCCCCGGGTCCCGTCGTCGACCCTGATCTTGTTTGGTGGCGTTCGCATGGGCCAGTTTCGGTGCGGAGGGAGCCGGCCCCGCCGGAGGTGGTACGTCGCCGTGTCAGGGAGGAGGACGAGACGTCCATCGCTACATGGTTGCGTTAGAGGGCGGAAGGTTCTCCAATACCTGGCAGTTTCTTTAGGGATCTCACTTCAGCTATGATCCTATGAGGGTTCCTTCTCTTTGGGTGTCCACCGCCCGCGCCACAGGAACCACGAGTGTCCTAGATTCTTCTGTAGTATTTGATCTTTATTAGCTACCTAGCCAGTGATGTATTCGATATATAATATTCGAGGCGATGTATTCGAGATTATATATTATTCGAGACGATGTATTCGAGATTATATCTATTATTCGAGACCATGTATTCGAGACCATGTATTAGAGATTATATCTATTATTCAAGACGATGTAATTTGAATACTAAATTGTTTAATATTTCTTTTGGAGTAGTTAAATAAAAGCTATGGCGGACAATACTGGCAGAGAGGGAGAAGAGACCCTGTTAAAATCATACGCCATCCTCGCGGGTCAGATGATGATCAGAATGAAGAAGATTATGACGGCTCCGAATTTCTAAACAACACCGGGGAGGGTGATTTGATATTCGATCGTGACGACCGAATTGATGAAGTCATGAACTATGACTATGATGATGATGAAGAAAATGTTGATCTTGAAACAACAAAGACCGGCGAGGTATATATATTTATATAAGCAGGCATCTGGTGATCATCACATGTTTTAAATGACTTGAAGATATATTAACGAATCGATCTTTCTTCTTTCAGCCATCTGGATCGAGCAAATCTTCAGGCAACAGGACGAAACAAGGCCCGAATAAAAAGTTGAAGGAGGGCGTAAAGTACAATATCGAGGCAATCAGACCTAATGGCGAACCATTAGCGCCTAAGAAGATTGCGGACAAGTTCGTTCATCAGTGCGGAGTTCTTGTGAAGGACCAACTCCCGATCTCCCTTCAAGAATGGAGAGAGCCAGCAAAGCCACGTTCAGATCTTACTTTTGTCGATGACAGACAAAAAGGTCTGCTTTGGGATACTCTCATGGAACATTTTACCCTACCAGATCATTTCACAAAAGCAGATGTGCAGAAAGTCAAGGACGCTGCTCTTAGGAAGATGGCAGTTGCATTCAAGAACCACAAGAATCGTGAATGGGACAAGTACGTCAAGGGAGGAAGGAAGACTCCAGTATTCGAGGGGATACTAGAGAATCAAAGTGCTCATTGGGACGATTTCGTGAAATTTAAGGATTCAGAATTAGCTAAGGAACGGTCGAGAATAAACAAGAAGAATGCCGAAAAAAGGATAAGTTCCATAAGCTGGGGCCAGGTGGCTACGCGGTGGCAATGCCTAAGTGGGATAAGTCTGAGAAAGAGATGGAGGATGCAGGTGTCACTCCGGTTACTAAGAGCTGGCCCCCCAGGTGCAGGACTTGGTTCTATGCGCATGGGGGGAGTTGGACCCGAAGAC
The DNA here is from genome assembly GCF_018294505.1 of Triticum aestivum. NCBI lineage: Eukaryota > Viridiplantae > Streptophyta > Magnoliopsida > Poales > Poaceae > Triticum > Triticum aestivum. The sequence continues at coordinate 609,115,442 of NC_057797.1, forward strand.
AGGCAATGTTTCGACGAAGGCATGTCTGAACGAAGCCGAAGATGCGCTACTTGTTGCAATAGAAGAGGCTCGATCGGGGGTGTTCCAGCCCAACAGAGAGAACGACGAGCTTACGCGTGCCCTGGGAAATCCTGAACACCCGGGAAGAACAAGAGGCAAGGGCGCTCTTCCGTGGTATGAGGGGTTTTCGGACTGGAACGCCGACTACAGAACCCGTGCGAGAAAGAAGATTGCGGAGGAGAAGAAGAGGAAGATGGAGGAGGAGCAGAGGAAGCGGGACTATGAACGCCTTCAAGGCCTAGAAGCAAGTCAAGCGGAATTGGCAGCTAAATTCCAGCGACAGCAGGAGCAGATCGACTCACTTAGCCAGCAAAGGGGGTCTCAGCAGCTGCAGCGGCTAGCGGATGATCCAGCATTGGATAACACCGCCCCATCCATGCCGAGAAGCAGCGTGGGTTCCGCCCTGGGCGATGCAATGCTGGATAGATACCCCGTGGATGACATCATGGAGAACACTAACTGCGAGCTACACTTCAAAATGAAGAACATATCCATGAAGGTGGCGGACGCCGTTGCTTTTACAAATCCCCTCCGAGGCAACCTTCCATTGCAACCCGATTCCAGCGGGCTATGCTCGTGTCTTGGTTGATGAGGTGGTGGACCCTTATTCGGGGCTACAACTTGACATTCCTGGAGGTGATGACGAGCACACATTGGGAGAGGCCATACATCGTGTCATCCTATGGAGAAAGGATTGCATCGTCTTTCGAAGGCCACCGACACCGCATCACCCGACTCCTCGTCGAAGTCCGCCACCGAGTCAGCGGACTCCCGCTCCTCCAAGTCCACCAACGCGTGAGGCCACTCCTCCTCCTCCAAGCCCGGCAAAGTCTCAGGGCACTCCTCCTCCAAGTCTGACACAGCGTCAGACGTCCACTCCTCCTCCAAGTCCGGCACAACTTCAGGCCACTCCTCCTCCAAGTCCGGCACAGCTTCAGGCCACTCCTCCTCGTCCAACTCAGCCCCGTCAGTCGTCTCCACCGCCTCAGCAATCGCAGAAGAGACACCCCGCAGCTATGGTGCATAGCGGTACGAGTCGAGGTAGTACAGGAAGTACAAGCGGAGGCAAGCGATATAAATATGGTCCAAGCCTCACTGATCTTCCTCAGAGGGCTTACGACATGACCGAGGAGCAAACCAATGCCATAGTGCGGGCAGAAGTGGACGCCCATTTTGGACCGAAACCGCCACCGCCGCCAAGGGAGAAAGTGCCTGAGGAAAAGATTGACCACTTCATTCGTATGGCTCAACCACCAGCTCCCAAGCCTGTTGACACAGACTATGAGCACCACATCAGGAAGTTAAATCGAGCACGTCTATAGAAGGAGGCGAGCTTGACCTCGAGCAAACAACAAGCAGCTGTCAAAAAATGTGGTAAAACCGTTCCCCAGCTGGAGAACAGGCGGCGCAATCGATCCCCTCGCTTGTTGTGCCAACAACACGTGAGAGTACGCGCGCCCAATATTATTGTGGGAAAACAATTTAAGTTCCCGAGGTGGGCGATGTGGTAATAACCAAGGAGCATATAACGCAGGCTGAAATCCTCAAGATAACTGTTGGACAACTCCTCGAGATCGAGCCCATGCCTGTGCTTACAGAGGAGGAAATAAAACGGAAATATGTCCGGGGCCAACCTTTGGTCAAGCCAGACGAGGTCAAGAAGCTCCCAACGAGAATGTATGAATTGCATCAATGGTACATGGACATTACCAAGATTTCCAAGCGAGAGTCCCTCATGGTGGAAGTCAAGAAGGATCATTAGTACCATCAGAAAGTTGTGGCCGTTGAGTATAATGAACTGTTTCAGTTATACAATCAAGACGCACTCGACAAATCTATCGTCAGTTGCTATTGTCTGTAAGTGATTTCTTTCTGTAATTTAAGTCTCAAGCTAGCTGTAGTGATCCTTTTGATCAATCATTACCTGTAATTATCCTCACTATATTCTTTTCTGTGGTATTATGCAGGATGAAGATGTATGAAATGAAAAAAGGTGGACGCTATGGCATTGGGTTCATTGACCCAAACACCGTTAATGAATACACATGGAAAATAGATACATATCATGAAAAGCATCTAGAGGACAGCATGCTAGAGTTCTTGAAGCGCCTCAAATACAATGAAGATATACTACTTCCTTACAACTTCCAGTGAGTAACACTGTCTTGTACTACAAATTCTCTGTTTTTGCCTACTAGCTAGCTACATGTTTTTGCATACATATGCCCGCTTAATTAAGACATGCAAACGTGTGTGCATGCAGATTTCACTGGATCTTGTGTATCATTAAAGTTGACGCCGGAACAGTTGAACTACTGGACTCACTACTTAAAAAACAAAGTGACTACACCATCTTGTTTGGGATAGTCAACAGGTAATTTCAATCATTATTAACTATATATCTCGGCCTATTTAGTAATTCGTCATTTCCTGATATGAACTATTTAATAACCCATTTATTCATTTTCTTTGTCAGCGGGCAGGGCTTGGGCAAGGTTCATCAGCGTCACTCCAGGCGAATGGAAACAAAGACTGAGATGGTATCGACCCAAGGTAAGTAATTAAGTAGTACTAGCTAGCTAGCTGCCTTCTCTTTAATTATCATGCTTGATTAATTATTATCTGATCAAATTCCATTCTCGTAAAGGCCCTGAAGCAGGCGCCGGGGACTGATCTGTGTGCATACTGCGTTTGCGAGAACATTCACATGATGACGTCCGAAAAGAGCAGATCTCAAAGACAGGAATGGGTACGTTTGTCAGAACACTACTCACAATTTTTACACCATTATCGATATGTAGTCACACAACTAATACACATGCATATTGATCTCCTTCTTAACAGTTCACAGAGGTGCGGGAGAAGCTCCTACCAACGGAGCGCGTACAAGCACTTCAAGAGGAAATAGCGGGATTTTTGCTCGACCAGGTCATAGATCCGAAGGGAGAATACCATTACCCGCTACCGCCCCCATGAACCACTTCTAATTGTCATCGTGCTCCGAAGGCACCAATTAGGCTAATGCCACTGGCTCCGAAGGCAACATGTAGGAGAAATTGTATATAGCTATACATGTGTGTATGTGTGAATTAATATGCTGGTTTGTGAGACATTTGATGATATATATATATATATATGATCGGTTCTACTAGAAATTCTATTTATATATATGCATAACGTGTACAATGTGTAGTTTCGTAAAATACCAGCAAACGAAAAAGAATTAAATGGAAAACACAAAATTAAATGAAAAAGAAATCATAAACCCAAAACCACCCCATCCTTTTAATACCGGTTGGTTTCACCAACCGGTACTAAAGGGCTCCCTGCCCCCGGAGCTGGCTCATGCCACGTGGTGGCACTTTAGCGCCGGTTCATGCTGAACCGGTACTAAAGGGGGGGGGGCCTTTAGTGCCCACACTTTAGTGCCGGTTACAGAACCGGCACTAAAGGGCGTTACGAACCGGTGCTCTTGCCCGGTTCTGCACTAGTGCAAGATGGGATCTCGTGGATACAGAAACTTACGGTGGTGGAATTAGGTTTTTGGCTCCGTCCCTGGTAGTTTGGAGGTACGTGGATATATATAGGAGGAAGAAGTACGTCGGTGGAGCGTCGAGGGGCCCACGAGGCAGGGGGGCGCGCCCCAGGGGGTGGGCGCGCCCCCTACCCTCGTGACCGCCTCCGGCATTCCTTGGCATAGGGTCCAAGTCTCCTGTGTCTTATTCGGGAAGAAAATCATGTTTCAAAAAGGATTTTTCTGTTTGGACTCCGTTTGATATTCCGTTTCTTCGAAACACTGAAATAGGCAAAAAACAACAATTATGGGCTGGGCCTCCGGTTAATAGGTTAGTCCCAAAAATAATATAAAAGTAAATAATAAAGCCCAATATAGTCCAAAATAGTAGATAATATAGCATGGAGCAATCAATAATTATAGATACGTTGGAGACGTATCAGGCATCCCCAAGCTTAATTCCTGCTCGTCCTCGAGTAGGTAAATGATAAAAAAGAGAATTTTTGATGCGGAGTGCTACTTGGCATAATTTCAATGCAAATCTTCTTAATTGTGGCATGAATATTCAGATTCGAAAGATTCAAGACAAAAGTTCATATTGACATAAAAATAATAATACTTCAAGCATACTAACTAAGCAATTATGTCTGCTCAAAATAACATGGCCAAAGAAAGTTCATCCCTACAAAATCATATAGTTTAGTCATGCTCCATCTTCGTCACACAAAAATACTCAAATCATGCACAACCCCGGTTTTAATCAAGCAATTGTTTCATACTTTAGAATTTTCAAACTTTATAAATCTTCACGCAATACATGAGCGCGAGCCATGGACATAGCACTATATGTGGAATAGAATATGGTGGTTCTGGAGAAGACAAAAAGGAGAAGATGGTCTCACATCAACTAGGCATATCAACAGGCTATGGAGATGCCCATTAATAGATATCAACGTGAGTGAGTAGGGATTGCCATGCAACGGATGCACTAAGAGCTATAAATGTATGAAAGCTCAACAAAATGCTACTAAGTGGGTGTGCATCCAACTTGCTTGCTCATGAAGACCTAGGGCATTTGAGGAAGCCCATTGTTGGAATATACAAGCCAAGTTCTATAATGAAAAATTCCCACTAGTATATGAAAGTGACAAAACAAGAGACTCTCTATCATGAAGAACATGGTGCTACTTTGAAGCACAATATATGAGACTCGCTATATCATGGTGCTACTTTGAAGCACAAGTGTGGAAAAAAGGATAGTAACATTTCCCCTTTTTATTTATTTTCTTTTTTTGGGCCTTCTTTTTTTTTCTTTGGCCTTTTTTTGGGACAATGCTCTATTGAATGATAATCATCACACTTCTATTTATTTACAACTCAATGATTACAACTCGATACTAGAACAAAGTATGACTCTATATGAATGCCTCCGGCGGTGTACCGGGATATGCAATTAATCAAGAGTGACAAGTATGAAAGAATTATGAATGGTGGCTTTGCCACAAATACTATGTCAACTACATGATCATGGTAGCAAATATGACAATGATGGAGCACGTCATAATAAAGGGAACGGTGGAAAGTTGCATGTCAATATATCTCGGAATGGATATGGAAATGCCATGATAGGTAGGTATGGTGGCTGTTTTGAGGAAGGTATATGGTGGGTGTATGATACCGGCGAAAAGTGCACGGTATTAGAAAGGCTAGCAATGGTGGAAGGATGGGAAAAAAGTGTGTATAATCCATGAACTCAACATTAGTCATAAAGAACTCATATACTTATTGCAAAAATCCACAAGTCATCAAAAACCAAAGCACTACGCGCATGCTCCTAGGGGGGAGGTTGGTAGGAGTTAACCATCGCGCGCCCCTGACCTCCACACAAGGGAAGACACTCAAAGAATATCTCATGTTTCAAATTTGTTGCATAACGTTTACCATACGTGCATGCTACGGGAATCACAAACTTTAACACAATAATTTCATAAATTCACAACTACTCAACTAGCACGACTTTAATATTATCACCTCCATATCTCAAAACAATTATCAAGCATCAAACTTTTCTTAGTATTCAACGCACTCAAAAGAAAGTTTCACAAATCTTGAATACCAAGCATATTATTATTAAGCAATTTACCATGCTATTAAGAACTCTCAAAATAATTTAAGTGAAGCATGAGAGATCAATAGTTTCTTTAAAACAAACCACCACCATGCTCTAAAAGATCTAAGTGAAGCACATAGAGCAAAATTATAATGCTCAGAAGATATAAGTGAAGCACAATGAGCAAATCTACATAGCTCAAAAGATATAAGTGAAGCACAATGAGCAAATCTACATGGCTCAAAAGATATAAGTGAAGCACATAGAGTATTCTATCAAATTCCAATTTATGTATGGCTCTCTCAAAAGGTGTGTACAGCAAGGATGATTGTGGCACACTAACAAACAAAGACACAAATAATACAAGACGCTCCAAGCAAAACACATATCATGTTGATGAATAAAAATATAGCTCCAAGTAAATTACCGATGGAAGTGGACGAAAGAGGGGATGCCTTCCGGGGCATCCCCAAGCTTTGACTTTTTGGTGTCCTTGGATTATCTTGGGGGTGCCATGGGCATCCCCAAGCTTAGGCTCTTGCCACTCCTTGTTCCATAATTCATCAAAAGAACTCACCCAAAACTTGAAAACTTCACAACACAAAACTCAACAGAAATCTCATAAGCTCAGTTAGCGAAAGAAAACAAAACACCACTTCAAGGTACTGTAATGAACTCATTCTTTATTTATATTGGTGTTAAACCTACTGTATTCCAACTTTTCTATGGATTATAAACTATTTTACTAACCATAGATTCATCAAAATAAGCAAACAACACGCGAAAAACAGAATCTGTCAAAAACAGAACAGTCTGTAGTAATCTGTAACTAACGCCAATTTCTGGAACGTGAAAAATTCAGAAAAAATAGGAAGTTCTATATAATTTGTTTATTGATATACAGAAAAAAGAATAAACTAAAAATCACGTTCCTGTGATTTATCGTAATTATTTTCGTGCACGCAAAGTTTCTGTTTTCTGCAGCAGAATCAAATTACTATTACCGTAGGTTATCCTAGCGGTCTTACTTGGCACAAACACTAATTAAAACACAAAAACAAATCTAACCAGAGGCTAGAACAAATATTTATTCCTAAACAGAAGCAAAAACTAAAAAACTAAAATAAAATTTGGTTGCCTCCCAACAAGTGCTATCGTTTAACGCCCCTAGCTAGGCATAAAAGAAAGGATAGATCTAGGTATTGCCATCTTTGGTAGGCAAACCATAAGTGGCTCTCATGATAGATTCATATGGCAATTTTATTTTCTTTCTTGGGAAGTGTTCCATACCATTTTTTAGGGGGAATTGGAATCTAAGGTTTCCTTCCTTCATGTCAGTAATCGCACCAATCGTTCTAAGGAAAGGTCTACCAAGAATAATAGGACAAGAAGGATTGCAATCAATATCAAGAACGATAAAATCTACGGGGACATAATTTCTATTTGCAACAATAAGAACATCATTAATTCTTCCCATAGGTTTTTTAATAGTGGAATCCGCAAGATGCAAGTTTAGAGAGCAATCATCAATATCACGGAAATCTAGCAAATCACACAAAGTTTTGGGAATAGTAGAGACACTAGCACCCAAATCACACAAAGCATAAAACTCATGATCTTTAATTTTAATTTTGATAGTAGGTTCCCACTCATCATGGAGTTTTCTAGGGATAGAAACTTTCAACTCAAGTTTTTCTTCATAAGATTGCATCAAGGCATCAACAATATGTTCGGTAAAGGCTTTGTTTTGACTATAAGCATGTGGAGAATTTAGCACGGATTGCAACAAGGAAATACAATCAATTAAAGAGCAACTTTCATAATTAAATTCCTTGAAATCCAATAGAGTGGGTTTAGCAACATCTAGGGTTTTATTTCTTTCAATCCCACTTTCATCAATTTCATCATCAAGATCTAAATACTCCGAATTTTTAGAACGCCTTCTAGGTAAGGAAAGATCATATTCAGTTTCATCAAGATTTATATTGCAAAACAAGGATTTGATGGGAGACACATCAATAACTTTTAGATCTTCATCTTGATTTTCATAGGCATTGGAAGAACATGCTTTAATAAAGGCATCTTTGGAAGCACGCATCCTAGCGGTTCTTTCCTTGCACTCATCAATGGAAATTCTCATGGCTTTGAGAGACTCATTGATATCATGCTTAGGAGGAATAGATCTAAGCTTTAAAGAATCAATCTCAAGAGAAATTCTATCAACGTTCCTAGCCAAATCATCAACTTTAAGTAATTTCTCTTCAAGCAAAGCATTAAAATTCTTTTGTGAAATCATAAACTCTTCAACACTACTTTCAAATTCAGAGAGCATCTTATTATAATTTCCATAAGAGTTGTTATAGGTTTCCATAATTATTAGAAGTATTACTAGGATAAGGCCTAGGATTAAAATTCCCTCTATACACGTTGTTACTAAAATTATTCTTACCAACAAAATTCACATCCATAGATTCATTATTATTCTCAATCAAAGTAGACAAAGGCATATCATTAGGATCAGAAGAAACACTCTTAGTAGCAAATAATTTCATAAGTTCATCCATCTTTCCACTCAAAACATTGATTTCTTCTATCGCGTGCACTTTTTTATTAGAAGATCTTTCAGTGTGCCATTGAGAATAATTAACCATAATATTATCTAGGAGTTTAGTAGCACCTCCTAAAGTGATTTCCATAAAAGTGCCTCCCGCGGCCGAATCTAAAAGATTTCTAGAAGCAAAATTCAATCCGGCATAAAAATTTTGTATAATCATCCACAAATTTAAACCATGAGTAGGGAAATTACGTATCATTAATTTCATTCTCTCCCAAGCTTGTGCAACATGTTCATGATCTAGTTGCTTAAAATTCATAATGCGTTTCTAAGAGAGATGATCTTAGTGGGAGGAAAGTACTTAGAGATAAAAGCATCTTTGCATTTCTTCCAAGAATCAATACTATTTTTAGGCAAAGACGAAAACCAAGCTTTAGCACGATCTCTAAGTGAAAAAGGAAATAGCTTCAATTTGACGACATCATTATCGACATCTTTTTTCTTTTGCATATCACATAAATCAACGAAGCTATTTAGATGAGTAGCGGCATCTTCGCTAGGAAGGCCGGAGAATTGATCTTTCATAACAAGATTCAACAAAGCAGCATTGATTTCACAAGATTCAGTGTTGGCAAGAGGAGCAATCGGAGTGCTAAGGAAATCATTATTATTGGTATTGGTGAAATCACACAATTTGGTAGCATCTTGAGCCATCGCGACAAACAAGCAATCCAACACACGAGCAAACAAAAGGCAAGCAAAAAAAACGAACGAAGAAGGAGAAGGAGAAGGAGAAAGAGAGGGCGAATAGAACAGCAAGGGTCAAGTGGAGGAGAGGAAACGAGAGGCAAATGGCAACTAATGTAATGCGGGAGATAGGGATTGTGATGGGTACTTGGTGTGATGACTTTTGCGTAGACTCCCCGGCAACGGCGCCAGAAATCCTTCTTGCTACGTCTTGAGCTTGTGTTGGTTTTCCCTGAAGAGGAAGGGATGATGCAGCAGAGTAGCGTAAGTATTTCCCTCAGTTTTTGAGAACCAAGGTATCAATCTAGTAGGAGGCCACGCGCAAGTCCCTCGTACCTACACAACACAAAGAGCTCCTAGCAACCAACGCGATTAGGGGTTGTCAATTCCTTCACGGTCACTTACGAGAGTGAGATCTGATAGATAATATTTTTGGCATTTTTGGTATAGAGATGCAAAGTAAAAGTAAAAGGCAAAGTAAAAACAAAGCAAAATAAAAGTGATGGAGATTGATATGATGAGAATAGACCCGGGGGGCCATAGGTTTCACTAGTTGGCTTCTCTCGAGAGCATAAGTATTTTACGGTGGTGAATGAATTACTGTTGAGCAATTGACAGAACTGAGCATAGTGATGAGAATATCTAGGTATGATCATGTATATAGGCATCACGTCCGTGACAAGTAAACCGACTCCTGCCTGCATTTACTACTATTACTCCACTCATCGACCGCTATCCAGCATGCATCTAGAGTATTAAGTTAAAAACAGAGTAACGCCTTAAGCAAGATGACATGATGTAGAGAGATAAATTCATGCAATATGAAATAAACCCCATCTTGTTATCCTCGATGGCAACGATACAATACGTGCCTTGCTGCCCCTTCTGTCACTGGGAAAGGACACCGCAAGATCGAACCCAAAGCTAAGCACTTCTCCCATTGCAAGAACTACCAATCTCGTTGGCCAAACAAAACGGATAATTCGAAGAGACTTGCAAAGATAACCAATCATACATAAAAGAATTCAGAGAAGATTCAAATATTATTCATAGATAGACTTGATCATAAACCCACAATTCATCGGTCTCAACAAACACACGGCAAAAAGAAGATTACATCGAATAGATCTCCACAAGAGAGGGGGAGAACATTGTATTGAGATCCAAAAAGAGAGAAGAAGCCATCTAGCTACTAACTATGGAGCCGAAGGTCTGAGGTAAACTACTCACACTTCATCGGAGATGCTATGATGATGTAGAAGCCCTCCGTGATGACGGCCTCCTTCCGGGGAGCTCCGGAACAGGCCCCAAGATGGGATCTCGTGGATACAGAAAGTTACGGCGGTGGAATTAGGTTTTTGGCTCCGTCTCTGGTATTTTGGGGGTACGTGGATATATATAGGAGGAAGAAGTACATCGGTGGAGCGTCGAGGGGCCCACGAGGCAGGGGGCGCGCCCTAGGGGGGTGGGCGCGCCCCCTACACTCGTGACCGCCTCCGGCGTTCCTTGGCGTAGGGTCCAAGTCTCCTGTGTCTTATTCGGGAAGAAAATCACGTTCCAAAAAGGATTTTTCTGTTTGGACTCTGTTTGATATTCTGTTTCTTCGAAACACTGAAATAGGCAAAAAAACAACAATTCTGGGCTGGGTCTCCGGTTAAAAGGTGAGTCCCAAAAAAAATATAGAAGTGAATAATAAAGCCCAATATAGTCCAAAATAGTAGATAATATAGCATGGAGCAATCAAAAATTATAGATAACGTTGGAGACGTCTCACGCATCGCCACTCGGTTGGTCACCTCATAACCACTCGGCCGCCCCGCGCGTCGCCACTCGGTTGGTCACCTCATAACCACTCGACCACCCCGCGCGTCGCCACTCGGTTGGTCACCTCATCACCACTCGGCCGCCCCGCGCGTCGCCACTCGGTTGCTCACCTCATCACCACTCGGCCGCCCCGCGCGTCGCCACTCGGTTGGTCACCTCATCACCACTCGACAGCCCCGCGCGTCGCCACTCGGTTGGTCACCTTGATGACCCACAAGTATAGGGGATCTAACATAGTCCTTTCGATAAGTAAGAGTGTCGAACCCAACGAGGAGCAGAAGGAAATGACAAGCGGTTTTCTGTAAGGTATTCTCTGCAAGCACTGAAATTATCGGTAACAAATAGTTTTGTGATAAGGTAATTTCTACCGGGTAACGAGTAATGAAAATAAATAAGGTGCAGCAAGATGGTCCAATCCCTTTAGCAAAGGACAAGCCTGGACAAACTCTTATATAGAGAAAAACACTCCCAAGGACACATGGGAATTATCGTCAAGCTAGTTTCATCATGCTCATATGATTCGTGTTCGTTACTTTGATAATTTGGTATGTGGGTGGACCGGTGCTTGGGTGCTGCCCTTCCTTGGACAAGCATCCCACTTATGATTAACCCCTATTGCAAGCATCCGCAACTACAAAAGAAGTGTTAAGGTATACCTAACCATAGCATGAAACATATGGATCCAAATCAGCCCCTTACGAAGCAACGCATAAACTAGGGTTTAAGCTTCTGTCACTCTAGCAACCCATCATCTACTTATTACTTCCCAATGCCTTCCTCTAGGCCCAAACAATGGTGAAGTGTGATGACCCACAAGTATAAGGGATCTATCGTAGTCCTTTCGATAAGTAAGAGTGTCGAACCCAACGAGGATCAGAAGGAAATGATAAGCGGTTTTCAGCAAGGTATTCTCTGCAAGTACTGAAATAAGTGGTAACAGATAGTTTTGTGATAAGATAATTTGTAACGAGCAACAAGTAACAAAAGTAAATAAAGTGCAGCAAGGTGGCCCAATCCTTTTTGTAGCAAAGGACAAGCCTGGACAAACTCTTATATAGAGAAAAGCGCTCCCGAGGACACATGAGAATATCGTCAAGCTAGTTTTCATCACGTTCATATGATTTGCGTTCGGTACTTTGATAATTTGATATGTGGGTGGACCGGTGCTTGGGTGCCGTTCTTACTTGAACAAGCATCCCACTTATGATTAACCTCTATTGCAAGCATCCGCAACTACAACAAAAGTATTAAAGTAAAGCTAGCCATAGCATGAAACATATGGATCCAAATCAGCCCCTTATGAAGCAACGCATAAACTAGGGTTTAAGCTTCTGTCACTCTAGCAACCCATCATCTACTTATTACTTCCCAATGCCTTCCTCTAGGCCCAAATAATGGTGAAGTGTTATGTAGTCGACGTTGACATAACACCACTAGAGGCTAGACAACATACATCTCATCAAAATATCGAACGAATACCAAATTCACATGACTACTAATAGCAAGACTTCTCCCATGTCCTCAGGAACAAACGTAACTACTCACAAAGCATATTCATGTTCATAATCAGAGGTGTATTAATATGCATAAAGGATCTGAACATATGATCTTCCACCAAATAAACCAACTAGCATCAACTACAAGGAGTAATCAACACTACAAGCAACCTACTAGTACCAATCCCGGACTTGGAGACAAGAATTGGATGCAAGAGATGAACTAGGGTTTTGAGAGGAGATGGTGCTGGTGAAGATGTTGATGGAGATTGACATCTCCCGATGAGAGGAGCATTGGTGATGACGATGGTGATGATTTCCCCCTCCCTGAGGGAAGGGTCCCCGGCAGAACAGCTCTGCCGGAGCCCTAGATTGGTTCCGCCAAGGTTCTGCCTCGTGGCGGCGGAGTTTCGTCCCGAAAGGTTGCTTATGATTTTTTCCTCGATGAAAGATCCCATATAGAAGAAGATGGCCATCGGAGAGCCAACTGGGGGCCCATGAGGAAGGGGGGCGCGCCCTGGGGGGTAGGGCGTGCCCCCCACCTTGTGGCCAGGTGGGTCCCCCTCTGTAGCGAACCGACCTCAAACGGTCAAGTCTCTGTGCTTCAGTGTCATCCGTGGATCGGTAATGTTGACACACATAGTACTCGAAGGATTTATAAGAGAGTAGCAATCACACACTTATTACATCCTGTGGCATGCCTGGTAACTCCTCTGGGAAAACATACGGGTAATCCTTCACTACAAGCACTTCCTCCTGAACAACTCCCATGAGGGTATTCACTTGACTCCTTCTAGGCAGATGCCTAGATACATACTTAATCCTTTTTCCCTCCGGGGTGGTGAGATAAATCGACTTACTAGCACAGTCAATGCTTCCTCCATACTTTGACATCCAGTCCATACCTAATATCACATCCAATCCTTGTGACTCCAAGATAATTAGGTCGGACGGAAAAACATGGGTGTCAATGGTTAGGGGTATCTGGTCGCACCATCGACTAGCCATATACTCTGCTCCAGGTGAACTCACTAACAGAGGGGTCCTAAGGGTTTGGGTTGGTAGTTTAAACTTATCCATGAATCCCCTTGATATGTCTGAATGCGATGCACCAGTATCAAAAAGAACAAGAGCGATAAATGACTTAACAAAAAACTTACCTATAACCGCGTCTGGATGCTCTTCAACCTCCTCCACGTTAATGTGGTTCACTTGTCCTTTGTTGAATGGATTGGGCTTCTTCCCAGCGCTCCCATTTCCGTTTCCATTCTTCCCTTCAGGGCACTCCATGTCATAGTGTCCAGTCTTCTCGTACTTAAAGCAAGTAACGTGACTTAGATCTCTTTTGGCGGGTGTGGCTGGATTGGGGTGGTTCTGATTGTTGTTAGTTTCGTTTCCATTCCCATTCTTAGAACCATTGTGGTTATGCGAACTTCCTCCGGCATGGTTATGACCTCCATGGTTATGAACAAGTCCTCCCGAGTTCGGGGTTAGGCGAGGCTTCTGCTGAGCTCCTGAGTTATACCTCCCTTGTCCATACTTCCTCTTATGGCTCTCAATCTGCTGCTGCTTCCCTTCAATCATAAGAGCCTTATCTACCAACTCTAGATAGTTGTTGAAGGTTCCTACCATCAACTGCATTCTCATCTCATCATTCAGCCCTTCCATAAACATCTCCTGCTTCGCGGCATCTGTGGCCACATCATCAGGGGCATAGCGAGATAACTTGCTAAACTCATCCACGTACTGAGCCACAGTACGGTTTCCCCGGCGTAAGTTGTGAAACTCACGCTTATTCATATTCATAGCTCCAGTTGAGACATGGGTTGTGCGGAAAGCTTGCTGAAACTGGTCCCAAGTGACATTGGCTATGGGGAAAGTGGCCGTGTAATTCTCCCACCATGAGGCTGCTGGTCCATCCAATTGATGTGCGGCAAAGCACACCTTCTCAGCATATGTGCAACCTGCGGTGGTCAACTCTCTTCCAATACGCCATAGCCGATTGCTACCTCTTGAGCTTGCGTTGGTTTTCCCCGAAGAGGAGAGGATGATGCAGCAGAGTAGCATAAGTATTTCCTTCAGTTTTTGAGAACCAAGGTATCAATCCAGTAGGAGGCCACGCTCAAGTCCCTCGTACCTGCACAAAACGATAGCTACTCGCAACCAACGCGATTAGGGGTTGTCAATCCCTTCACGGTCACTTACGAGAGTGAGATCTGATAGAGATAATATTTTTGGTATTTTTGGTATAAAGATGCAAAGTGAAAAGTAAAAGGCAAAGTAAAAACAAAGCAAGATTAAAGTGATGGAGATTGATATGATGAGAATAGACCCGAGGGCCATAGGTTTCACTAATGGCTTCTCTCAAGAGCATAAGTATTCTATGGTGGGTGAACAAATTACTGTTGAGCAATTGACAGAATTGAGCATAGTTATGAGAATATCTAGGCATGATCATGTATATAGGCATCACGTCTGTGACCAGTAGATCGAAATGATTCTGCATCTACTACTATTACTCCACTCATCGACCGCTATCCAGCATGCATCTAGAGTATTAAGTTAAAAACAGAGTAATGCTTTAAGCAAGATGACATGATGTAGAGAGATAAACGCATGCAATATGAAATAAACCCCATCTTGTTATCCTCGATGGCAATGATACAATACGTGCCTTGCTGCCCCTTCTGTCACAGGGAAAGGACACCGCAAGATCGAACCCAAAGTTATGCACTTCTCCCATGGCAAGAACTACCAATCTAGTTGGCCAACCCAAACGGATAATTCGAAGAGACTTGCAAAGATAACCAATCATACATAAAAGAATTCAGAAAATATTCAAATATTATTCATAGATAGACTTGATCATAAACCCACAATTCATCGGTCTCAACAAACACACCGCAAAAAGAAGAAGATTACATCGAATAGATCTCCACAAGAGAGGGGGAGAACTTTGTATTGAGATCCAAAAAGAGAGAAGAAGCCATCTAGCTACTAACTATGGACCCAAAGGTCTGAGGTAAAGTACTCACACTTCATCGGAGATGCTATGATGATGTAAAAGCCCTCCATGATGACGGCCTCCTTCTGGCGGAGCTCCGGAACAGGCCCCAAGATGGGATCTCATGGATGCAGAAAGTTACGACGGTGGAATTAGGTTTTTGGCTCCGTCCCTGGTAGTTTGGTGGTACGTGGATATATATAGGAGGAAGAAGTACGTCGGTGTAGCGTCGAGGGGCCCACGAGGCAGGGGGGCGCGCCCCTACCCTCGTGACCGCCTCCGGCGTTCCTTGGCGTAGGGTCCAAGTCTCCTATGTCTTATTCGGGAAGAAAATCACGTTCCAAAAAGGATTTTTCTGTTTGGACTCCGTTTGATATTCCGTTTCGTCGAAACACTGAAATAGGCAAAAAACGGCAATTCTGGGCTGGGTCTCCGGTTAATAGGTTAGTCCCAAAAATAATATAAAGTGAATAATAAAGCCCAATACAGTCCAAAACAGTAGATAATATAGCATGGAGCAATCAAAAATTATGGATACGTTGGAGACGTATCACGCGTCGCCACTCGGTTGGTCACCTCATAACCACTCGGCCGCCCCGCGCGTCGCCACTCGGTTGGTCACCTCATAACCACTCGGCCACCCCGCGCGTCGCCACTCGGTTGGTCACCTCATCACCACTCGGCCTCCCCGCGCGTCGCCACTCGGTTGCTCACCTCATCACCACTCGGTCGCCCCGCGCGTCGCCACTCGGTTGGTCACCTCATCACCACTCGACAGCCCCGCGCATCGCCACTCGGTTGGTCACCTTGATGACCCACAAGTATAGGGGATCTATCGTAGTCCTTTCAATAAGTAAGAGTGTCGAAGCCAACGAGGAGTAGAAGGAAATGACAAGCAGTTTTCTGTAAGGTATTCTCTGCAAGCACTGAAATTATCGGTAACAGATAGTTTTGTGATCAGGTAATTTCTACCGGGTAACGAGTAATGAAAATAAATAAGGTGCAGCAAGATGGTCCAATCCCTTTAGCAAAGGACAAGCCTGGACAAACTCTTATATAGAGAAAAGCGCTCCCAAGGACACATGGGAATTATCGTCAAGCTAGTTTCATCATGCTCATATGATTCGTGTTCGTTACTTTGATAATTTGGTCTGTGGGTGGACCGGTGCTTGGGTGCTGCCCTTCCTTGGACAAGCATCCCACTTATGATTAACCCCTATTGCAAGCATCCGCAACTACAAAAGAAGTATTAAGGTATACCTAACCATAGCATGAAACATATGGATCCAAATCAGCCCCTTATGAAGCAACGCATAAACTAGGGTTTAAGCTTCTGTCACTCTAGCAACCCATCATCTACTTATTACTTCCCAATGCCTTCCTCTAGGCCCAAACAATGGTGAAGTGTGATGACCCACAAGTATAAGGGATCTACCGTAGTCCTTTCGATAAGTAAGAGTGTCGAACCCAACGAGGAGTAGAAGGAAATGATAAGCGGTTTTCAGCAAGGTATTCTCTGCAAGTACTGAAATAAGTTGTAACAGATAGTTTTGTGATAAGATAATTTGTAACGAGCAACAAGTAACAAAAGTTAATAAAGTGCAGCAAGGTGGCCCAATCCTTTTTGTAGCAAAGGACAAGCCTGGACAAACTCTTATATAGAGAAAAGCGCTCCCGAGGACACATGAGAATATCGTCAAGCTAGTTTTCATCACGTTCATATGATTTGCGTTCGGTACTTTGATAATTTGATATGTGGGTGGACCGGTGCTTGGGTGCTGTTCTTACTTGAACAAGCATCCCACTTATGATTAACCTCTATTGCATGCATCCGCAACTACAACAGAAGTATTAAGGTAAAGCTAGCCATAGCATGAAACATATGGATCCAAATCAGCCCCTTACAAAGCAACGCATAAACTAGGGTTTAAGCTTCTGTCACTCTAGCAACCCATCATCTACTTATTACTTCCCAATGCCTTCCTCTAGGCCCAAATAATGGTGAAGTGTTATGTAGTCGACGTTGACATAACACCACTAGAGGCTAGACAACATACATCTCATCAAAATATCGAACGAATACCAAATTCACATGACTACTTATAGCAAGACTTCTCCCATGTCCTCAGGAACAAACGTAACTACTCACAAAGCATATTCATGTTCATAATCAGAGGGGTATTTATATGCATAAAGGATCTGAACATATGAACTTCCACCAAATAAACCAACTAGCATCAACTACAAGGAGTAATCAACACTACTAGCAACCTACTAGTACCGATCCCTGACTTGGAGACAAGAATTGGATGCAAGAGATGAACTAGGGTTTTGAGAGGAGATGGTGCTGGTGAAGATGTTGATGGATATTGCCCTCTCCCGATGAGAGGAGCATTGGTGATGACGATGGTGATGATTTCCCCCTCCCGGAGGGAAGTGTCCCCGGCAGAACAGCTCTGCCGGAGCCCTAGATTGGCTCCGCCAAGGTTCCGCCTCGTGGCGGCGGAGTTTCGTCCCGAAAGGTTGCTTATGATTTTTTCCTCGATGAAAGATCTCATATAGTAGAAGATGGCCATAGGAGAGCCAACTGGGGGCCCACGAGGAAGGGGGGCGTGCCCTGGGGGGTAGGGCGCGCCCCCCACCCTTGTGGCCAGGTGGGTCCCCCTCTGTAGCGAACCGACCTCAAACGGTCAAGTCTCTGTGCTTCAGTGTCATCCCTGGATCAGTAATGCTGACACACACAGTACTCGAAGGATTTATAACAGAGTAGCAATCACACACTTATTACATCATGTGGCATGCCTGGTAACTCCTCTGGGAAAACATCCGGGTAATATGTCACATCCCTAGCTTCTGGTAATGCTCTAGGCTAGCTTCATGTGTGCATCATGTTTAAATTTCATTTAAATTTGAAATGAGGATTGGTGGAACCCTCAGAATCATGTTGAAAATGACCCAAATAAAAAAATTCCCCAAAAGGGTCCAAGAAAATGCTCATGTTGCCCTCTGAAAATATTGGACAGAGATAAAAATCAAAACAATATTTTTAGGAGCTCATGGACATTTAATTTGGCCATTTGGATTAATTCGATAAATATTTGCATTGGAAAGATATTTCTATATATATGAAATATGGTCCAAAAATTATGCCAATTATAAAAGAGCTCTGGAATAATACCATTAGCCCCTACAAAAATTGGCATAATAAAATTAAATGATTTAATATATTTGTTAAATCAAACAAATGTCAGAAAAATAGAAAACAGAGGTAAAATAGGAAAAACAGAGAGAGGGAGGGAAACATTACCTGCAGCCCACCTGGGCCACTTACCTGTAGCCGGCCCAGCTCCTCCCGCTGGCCCATCCCACCTCCTCCCCTTTGTCTTCTTCCTCCCCTCGCACCGAAGCAGCTCGGTGGCGAGCGCCGATGCCGCCTCGGCCACCTCCTGCCTCCCTGCTTGCCTCCGCTACTCCCTGGAGACGCCACGCGGCTCCCTCAGGCCTCTCTCAACTCCCTCCCGTGCTCATCCCCTTCTCCTGCTCTCCCTCTCGCTCCGCACCTCGGACCCGAACGGAGCCGTCGCCACCGACGCCGTTCGCCGCGGCCACCATCCCCCTCTCGCCTCCTCGACGCCTCCCAGAGCTCCGCAGTGCCTCCCTCGACCTCCTCGACGTCTCACGCGACCAGAAGGGCCCCGAGCAGCCGCCATCGTCATCATCCCCAAGCTTCGGCCCCGGCGCCGTTCTCCGTCGAATTCGGCCACTCCGGCGCGCCCCCGAGCTCGCTGACCCTCCCTGCGCGATCCCCGTGAGTCCCTGCTCCGTTTCCCCCTAACCCCAAGTTCGATTTCGAGCTCTAGCCGCCCCCTCTACCGGAGCCGAGACGCTCCGCCGCACGGACTCGTCGCCGGCGAAGCCCCGGTGACCAAACGGCCCCGCGCGTGCATCCGTTGCACTCGCAACGACCCGTGGAGCAACGCTAGCGTGGCAGCTAGCTTGTTTGCAAGCCACAGCACTAACCCCGCACCCACCCGAGCTCCGGCCGCCGCCTCGGGCTCCACTCCGGCGGACTCCGTCCACCCCCGCACCTCCCGTTGGCCCCCCTAGGTGCGCACGGGCACGGGCTACCTTCTGGTGCCCTTCGCGCGTCCAGCCGTCGCCCGTAGCGCAACCCCGGTGAACTTCCGCCGCGTTCCGGGTCGCCGCCGGCCGAACTCCGGTGGCCAGTGACGTGGCTGGCTTAATTAGCCACTAATCACCGCTTTGTGACACTGACAGCAGGGCCCCACCTGCTAATTAATCATAGATTAGTTTCTGTTTAGTTTTTAACTAATCCAGTGGCCCCACCCGTCAGCATTGACTCTGCTGACGTGGCCTTTGACCCGGCCCCACCTGCCATTGACACTAAACAGCCCTGGGTCACTGACCAGTGGACCCCACTGGTCAGGTTTGACCTGGAGGCGCCCTGTTGACCTGCTCACGTCAAGGTGATGACATGCTGACGCCATAATTCATTTTCTGGAATTATTTTAATTCTAAATAATCAGAAAATTCCAGAAAATAGCTAAAACTTCAATAAATCATAGAAAATTAACCGTAACTCCAAATGAAATAAATTATATATGAAAAATTATCAGAAAAATTCAAGGAATCCATCTGTACCATTTTCATGCATGTTAGAACAACTTATAGCTGCTGTTTAGCACAAATCAATTAAAGGGCATTTAAATAATCACATATGGAGTTTGAATTTGAATCTTGTATTCAAACCAACTTCATTTAACTTGTTGCTAGATGCATTAGCCCAAAACACATTCATTTTGCTATGTCATGATCATGCATCATATTGTGCATTGCATTGATTGTGTTTCCTTCTGTGTTGCCGGTATTTGTCCCCTCTCGATAGACGTGATACCGATGATGTGATCGTTGACACTGATGAAGACTCAATGTTATCTTCAAAAGTGCCAGGCAAGCAAAACCCCCTTGTTCATTCCGATACAATCCTACTCTCTCGCTCCTGCTCTCTTTTACTGCATTAGGACAACACCGATTCATCTGTTACTTGCTGCGGTAGCTGAACCCCTTTATCCTTTGCATGACCTGTCATTGCCACAGTAAATAGATGAAACCCACTAGCATGAGTAGGAGTTGTTTGAGCCCTGATGTGCCTACTCATTCATGTTTGTTTGTCATGCCTGCTATTGCTTAGAGTTGAGTCAGGTCTGATTCATCGGGGATGAATCAGAGGCGTGTGAACCTGTCCTACTGTGTGTGAGCTAAGTGTGTGAACACGATTTGGTAAAGGTAGCGGTGAGAGGCCATGTAGGAGTACATGGTGGGTTGTCTCATTGCAGCCGTCCTCAGGAACTGAGTCCTGTGTTTGTGATCCATGATCAGTTACTACCACACATTGGGCTCCGGGCGCTCCAAGCTCTCTCGACTTATTAATCAACTTGATCTCTGTCCAGGAGTCGCAACTAGTTTCTGGTGTTTGTAGGTAGTGTTAGTAGTCTACCAAGTGGCACCCGGTACAGGTGGGCTTGGGACAGACTAGGCACCGTGGCACGGTGTACCAAGTGGCACCCGGTTGGTGGGCTTGGGAACCCTGCACACATCGTTTGGGGCCATGAGCGACACCCCGGCCAGATCTCCTTGCGGATGGAACCCGAATAGGCGATAAACCTGGACTAGAGACTTGTTCGGTTAGTCAGGTCGTGGCCGACTCCCTCGCCCGTCTTCCGCTTGAAGGTTGCCGAGGTACATGACGTGTACAGGGCGATAAGTGGCGAAAGCGTGTGTGAAGAAGTACACCCCTGCAGGGTTAACATCATCTATTCGAATAGCCGGATTCCTCGGATATGGAAACGTGGACCCCTTGTACAGTTCATAGACAAGTGAAAGTGGATACTCTAAAATACGCAAGATAAGCGTGAGTTCTATGGATGGCGTTCTCGTAGGGAGACGGGAGCGGATCCATAGTGGTGTATTGATATGGTGAATATGTGGACTCGTGTGCGCCACCTCAAAGAGTTACTTGCAGTCGTAGTTCAGGATAGCCACCGAGTCAAAGCTGGCTTGCTGCAGTTAAACTCCACCATCCCCTTTGTTGATAATGAGGCATATGTAGATAGATCTGATGTAAGTCTTGCTGGGTACATTTGTACTCACGTTTGCCCATTTTATGTTTTGCGGAGAGACTTTAGTCTCACTAGTAGTTCCACGTGGACTTCGACGTTTAGCTTGATACCTCAGCTACGATCTTGTGCCCTCAGCAGGATCTGATAAATAGTCAGGCTTCTCAGCCCTTTTCATTTATAGATGTCTGTACTCAGACATGATAGCTTCCGCTTGTGCTTTGACTTGTATGTTCTGATTGTTGGGTCATGAGACCCCTGTTTGTAATATCTCGCTCCTTGGAGCCTATTGATTAAAATATTTGAGTCGTAGAGTCATGTTGTGATGCCATGTTGTAGTTGCACATATCGAGCATATTGTGTGTATGTTATTGAAATGCTTGGTATGTGTGGGATCTGACCATCTAGTTGTTTATCTTTAGTAGCCTCTCTTACGGGGAAATGTCTCCTAGTGTTTCCACCGAGCCATGGTAGCTTGCTACTGCTCCGGAACACTTAGGCTGGCCGGCATGTGTCCTTCTTCGTTCCTGTGTCTGTCCCTTCGGGGAAATGTCACGCGGTGAATACCGGAGTCCTGTTAGCCCGCTACAGCCCGGTTCACCGGAGTCCTGCTAGCCCAGTGCTACAGCCTGGATTCACTCGCTGATGACCGACACGTTCGATGCTGGGTCATGGATGCCTGTCCCTGTAAGTTTGTGCCACTTTGGGTTTACGACTAGCCATGTCAGCCCGGGCTCCTTATCATATGGATGCTAGCGACACTGTCATATACGTGTGCCAAAAGGCGCAAACGGTCCTGGGCAAAGGTAAGGCGACACCCGTGGGAATACCGTGCGTGAGGCCGCAAAGTGATATGAGGTGTTACATGCTAGATCGATGTGGCATTGAGTCGGGGTCCTGACAGCGTTGGTATCAGAGCTTGACTGCCTGTAGGATTACCAAGCCAAACTGGTCGAAGTTGAGTCTAGAAATTCTTTAGTTATATAAGGGAATTGATTGTGGGATGGAACGTAAGGCTCTTTTTACTCCTTATACCTCATGGCCTTCTGATCTGAGTCATCATCTTCTCTTCTACGGGGATTAAGAACTAGGCTATCTCTTCTTTCCATTAGGATCACGTGTTACTAGTCCGTAGACTTAAAGATTGTTGGATTAAGCCTCAGTTCAGTTTCTACCTCTGTATGTTAATTGCTGATCTCGAAACCTTGATATTGTGCTTCTGAGTGG
This sequence comes from Triticum aestivum, assembly GCF_018294505.1. Lineage (NCBI taxonomy): Eukaryota > Viridiplantae > Streptophyta > Magnoliopsida > Poales > Poaceae > Triticum > Triticum aestivum. The sequence goes on from NC_057797.1 coordinate 609,138,115, forward strand.
TTATGCCACCATTTTTGTGAATGTCTCAAGTCTTTTCTGAGCATTTACAGCCGTTATGCTGTCCGAGTCATCCCAGGTTTCTAAATAGTCTGAAGCATTTGCAAAATCCCTTCCTTCCGTTCCGATGTTCCTTTGGGCCAGATTAACCACACTAATCGGTGAGTTGAGGTACTTTGTTACCTCGGCGTATATGTTGGAGATATTATTATGACCCTGGGTGTCTTAGGGGATCATCTAGTAATTTAGCCATGATTGTGTTCCCAGTGTGATGATTCTGGCCATCAGTCTCGAAAGCATCCCGTGATGCTACTTAGTAGTAGGTATTCTACTCCTTGAGCTTTGAACCCGAGATTCACTCTACTTACTTCATGTTGATAGTGTTTGCTAGTTCCTTCAGGATATTAGTAACTTTGCGATAGTCCTCGAGGTCCGTGGTATTTCCTTCTTCCAAATACTATGAACCGCTTATGGCAGATGTTTATTGGATCAAAAGATCACAATTAGAGTACTCTTGAGGAGTTCTCCATTCATAAATCATGACTCTGCCAGTTCTACCTTTCTGCATGGGTTATCCGGAAGAAACATGTTGAACTTGGTTCGACATACTAATCTATGCGTCCACAACTCAGAAAATTATATGATCCTTTGAGTTGATCTCTTTAGTTGCATTCTGACCCTCGTCTATCAATTGATAGTCAAGAGTATGTGTGCGTTCGTTTATCGATGCCTAATACTCTTGTGGTCCGTCAAGCCATTCTATCGCAGAATGACTAGGAGAAACAAACTCCAGTACCTCTTCCATATCCAGGATTGGGTCAAAGAAGTTGTGCTCCGCAGATCAAATTGCTAATCCAGCCTTTGATCCTGTTCTACCCTGAAGTATTACCATCTTTATATCGGGATTGTTATAGGAATTGCACACCATCCTATGAACTCTTGGTACAGTGATACTTCTTGCCATCATTGTTCATTTCTCGGTTCCGTGTTGTTGCAGCCGGAGTGCCGACAAGTGAATCATGATGTGTGAACTCAATACTCCTAGCAACCCCATTGCTTGGTAGTTAATGGACAATAATCTTATTCCTAGTATGTTGGTTATTGAATCACCATTCTAAGATTGATCGTGCTACCTAGTCCTTATTTCCTGGTGCACTCTTTGATTGATGAGTTAGGATTTTGTCAAGTCCTCGCTCATTTGATCATATCATCTTGCCCTGAAAAGCAAGATTGTTCTCGAGCTTAGTAACATACCGGTGGTTCGTGACTTTCCAAATATCTTCTTGGAGGTGTTACCGGGTTGTCACCTGACCGCTATGTTGAGTTCGTGATCAAGTTGGTTTCTTGTGAACCACCTTCTCTCCAAGAATCGGTGTTAGATATCCCTGAGCTAGTTGGTTAAGCTAGACAACAACTTGGAGAGTTGGAAGATAAAAGCTTGTCTGACTTAGTTCGTTCCAAAGGGATATTCTTGTGTAGTGTGTGTTGAAGAAAGATGATATCTTCATCGATTGGTCCCTGTGATCAGTTGCTGGATCTATTGTCTTATCAATCCTTTGATTTGAGTGTGGGCTATCATCCAATCAGACCAGAACCAACGATATTCGTAATGTTGTCTTACTCGTGGTTGATCCCTCGAGCATACACCATTATATCTTTTGGGTCTGACCAATGCTATCACTTGTTCACTTAACTATGGAATTCCTTTTAAAAAGGAAACCCAGATGAATTGTTGTTGTGCCCATTGACAACATCCTTGTCTTCTCCATAATTTTGCTGAACATTAAGCTAGTGTTGGAAACTTTTGAAAGCATTTGTTCATGCTAGCTCATGAAGCATATGTTTGGATGAAGGTAGTGACTTCCTTTAATTCATGTGCATCTGATGCAAGTTGCCGCCGTGGATTCGAGAAAGTCAATGTTGCTTTCTTTGGAATCATTCCAAATCAGTCATGCACACGTGCGAAGAATGCTGTGGTTTGAAGACTTGCAACCTTCAATCTATATGTATCCCTAGCACACCAAGCCACTGATTGATTTGTTCAAGGAGAAGGAGTTCCTCCATAAGAGCTAATCCGGACTTATGAAAGAACTTCGATATCCTCGCTGATGGTTCCCCCTCCTGAACTTGGTAGTGTTTTATTATAAGACTACTTTGTGGTCATGCTTGTCTTGGACAACGTGTTCACATGTTTGTAGCAGAACCAGCTCATGTTTTGGAGCTTGCTATCGTAGTTCATCTTCCGAGAATCTCGCAACGTCATCTCGTCGATTTGTGTTGCAAACTTTCGTTTTTCTTCCTAGACTCGATGAGTCTGGAATATCCTGACACCAACCAGATCTGAATCTCAGGCAGATATGATGGTTTGGAACATTTCCCAAGAACTATAATATTGGTCTCGCGATAACCGATAAAGTGGATGTCATGGCCAACACACCCAGCCGGAAGACCTATTATTGTAGTATCTTGATTGAAGAAGTTGGCCACCTCCCCATAGGGATTTCGTAGGATTTACTCCCTAGTTGCCCTATGGATTTCGAGATCCCGAAGTCCGACCCTTTACTTGATGTTCTAGATATCAAACCATATCTATGAATGGGTTACGCTAGCACATCAAGGAGAACATTAGAAGCAGAGTGCTAAATGTCTCTCGGTCGATCATCCAGATTTTGTTTCTTTGGCCTCGCCAAGGTGAAATCTAAGAAGGTGTTATCTTCCTTTGCATCGGCATTTTCCACCGGTATTCATCATGGTAGTAAGTTGTGTTGCCAGAATCCTTGACACGGATATTGGTAAAACCTTGATGATTATGGAAATGCTCAAGTTCTTGAGAGCATGCACAAGCGTTAGGTGTTACCATCGGCACTACCTAGGTTTGCTCTCTACTTCCTCGGTTATGCTATAACTTCTCAACAGTGGATTTACTCTCTATTGTTGGGTTCTTCCCCAGTTACCAGAATCATTCCCAGCATTTGCATTTTGTTCCCAGCTTGCACCGCCAATGTGCCATTCTACCATGGGTCCCTTCCATTTCCGGTGATAAGCAAAAATCATCCATTACGTTGTCTTCCACAAGGTAATCCACATCACCCAAGTTTGAGTATGCCATTCTACCGACCCCCTCCAAACGATCGCTCGAGAATTGTCTTAGGCTGGTTTAAAGAGTTTCAATGATCTCTGGATCAAAGGTAATTCTTTTTGCCACTTAGGGTAATAGTCTATGAATCACCCTCCTCCAGGATGTTTCTTCGTGGTATCATGGCAACTCAACTCCTCGCTACGTTGACAATCGTTTACCACCTTCTTAGGTGTGGAATTGTTGTCTACCTAGTGAACCTTCGTCATCCGTTTCTCTCCAACCCTCTTGATGTGTATCCCGTGTCTCAACCCGAAAGATGGTTCTATGTCTCATTCCGTAAGTTAATCTTGAGTTGTTCGATCTTCGAGGAGATCGACCCTTCTAGAGTCTCCTTCTTTCCCCCCCCCCCTGTCATGTTGACAGGATTTCTCAGAGCAAGACGACAAGACAAAGATGGTGTTCAACTCAACGTTCATTTGAAGTGCAACCTGGATCGTGAAGATTGTACTAGTTTGCGTTTCCCCTTCATCCTACCCTACGCTTGAATCTCGAGACGAGATTCTTGTTTAGTGGGGGTGAGTTGTCACATCCCTAGCTTCTGGTAATGCTCTAGGCTAGCTTCATGTGTGCATCATGTTTAAATTTCATTTAAATTTGAAATGAGGATTGGTGGAACCCTCAGAATCATGTTGAAAATGACCCAAATAAAAAAATTCCCCAAAAGGGTCCAAGAAAATGCTCATGTTGCCCTCTGAAAATATTGGACAGAGATAAAAATCAAAACAATATTTTTAGGAGCTCATGGACATTTAATTTGGCCATTTGGATTAATTCGATAAATATTTGCATTGGAAAGATATTTCTATATATATGAAATATGGTCCAAAAATTATGCCAATTATAAAAGAGCTCTGGAATAATACCATTAGCCCCTACAAAAATTGGCATAATAAAATTAAATGATTTAATATATTTGTTAAATCAAACAAATGTCAGAAAAATAGAAAACAGAGGTAAAATAGGAAAAACAGAGAGAGGGAGGGAAACATTACCTGCAGCCCACCTGGGCCACTTACCTGTAGCCGGCCCAGCTCCTCCCGCTGGCCCATCCCACCTCCTCCCCTTTGTCTTCTTCCTCCCCTCGCACCGAAGCAGCTCGGTGGCGAGCGCCGATGCCGCCTCGGCCACCTCCTGCCTCCCTGCTTGCCTCCGCTACTCCCTGGAGACGCCACGCGGCTCCCTCAGGCCTCTCTCAACTCCCTTCCGTGCTCATCCCCTTCTCCTGCTCTCCCTCTTGCTCCGCACCTCGGACCCGAACGGAGCCGTCGCCACCGACGCCGTTCGCCGCGGCCACCATCCCCCTCTCGCCTCCCAGACACCTCCCAGAGCTCCGCAGTGCCTCCCTCGACCTCCTCGACGTCTCACGCGACCAGAAGGGCCCCGAGCAGCCGCCATCGTCATCATCCCCAAGCTTCGGCCCCGACGCCGTTCTCCGTCGAATTCGGCCACTCCGGCGCGCCCCCGAGCTCGCTGACCCTCCCTGCGCGATCCCCGTGAGTCCCTGCTCCGTTTCCCCCTAACCCCAAGTTCGATTTCGAGCTCTAGCCGCCCCCTCTACCGGAGCCGAGACGCTCCGCCGCACGGACTCGTCGCCGGCGAAGCCCCGGTGACCAAACGGCCCCGCGCGTGCGTCTGTTGCACTCGCAACGACCCGTGGAGCAACGCTAGCGTGGCAGCTAGCTTGTTTGCAAGCCACAGCACTAACCCCGCACCCACCCGAGCTCCGGCCGCCGCCTCGGGCTCCACTCCGGCAGACTCCGTCCACCCCCGCACCTCCCGTTGGCCCCCCTAGGTGCGCACGGGCACGGGCTACCTTCTGGTGCCCTTCGCCCGTCCAGCCGTCGCCCGTAGCGCAACCCCGGTGAACTTCCGCCGCGTTCCGGGTCGCCGCCGGCCGAACTCCGGTGGCCAGTGACGTGGCTGGCTTAATTAGCCACTAATCACCGCTTTGTGACACTGACAGCAGGGCCCCACCTGCTAATTAATCATAGATTAGTTTCTGTTTAGTTTTTAACTAATCCAGTGGCCCCACCCGTCAGCATTGACTCTGCTGACGTGGCCTTTGACCCGGCCCCACCTGCCATTGACACTAAACAGCCCTGGGTCACTGACCAGTGGACCCCACTGGTCAGGTTTGACCTGGAGGCGCCCTGTTGACCTGCTGACGTCAAGGTGATGACATGCTGACGCCATAATTCATTTTCTGGAATTATTTTAATTCTAAATAATCAGAAAATTCCAGAAAATAGCTAAAACTTCAATAAATCATAGAAAATTAACCGTAACTCCAAATGAAATAAATTATATATGAAAAATTATCAGAAAAATTCAAGGAATCCATCTGTACCATTTTCATGCATGTTAGAACAACTTATAGCTGCTGTTTAGCACAAATCAATTAAAGGGCATTTAAATAATCACATATGGAGTTTGAATTTGAATCTTGTATTCAAACCAACTTCATTTAACTTGTTGCTAGATGCATTAGCCCAAAACACATTCATTTTGCTATGTCATGATCATGCATCATATTGTGCATTGCATTGATTGTGTTTCCTTCTGTGTTGCTGGTATTTGTCCCCTCTCGATAGACGTGATACCGATGATGTGATCATTGACACTGATGAAGACTCAATGTTATCTTCAAAAGTGCCAGGCAAGCAAAACCCCCTTGTTCATTCCGATACAATCCTACTCTCTCGCTCCTGCTCTCTTTTACTGCATTAGGACAACACCGATTCATCTGTTACTTGCTGCGGTAGCTGAACCCCTTTATCCTTTGCATGACCTGTCATTGCCACAGTAAATAGATGAAACCCACTAGCATGAGTAGGAGTTGTTTGAGCCCTGATGTGCCTACTCATTCATGTTTGTTTGTCATGCCTGCTATTGCTTAGAGTTGAGTCAGGTCTGATTCATCGGGGATGAATCAGAGGCGTGTGAACCTGTCCTACTGTGTGTGAGCTAAGTGTGTGAACACGATTTGGTAAAGGTAGCGGTGAGAGGCCATGTAGGAGTACATGGTGGGTTGTCTCATTGCAGCCGTCCTCAGGAACTGAGTCCTGTGTTTGTGATCCATGATCAGTTACTACCACACATTGGGCTCCGGGCGCTCCAAGCTCTCTCGACTTATTAATCAACTTGATCTCTGTCCAGGAGTCGCAACTAGTTTCTGGTGTTTGTAGGTAGTGTTAGTAGTCTACCAAGTGGCACCCGGTACAGGTGGGCTTGGGACAGACTAGGCACCGTGGCACGGTGTACCAAGTGGCACCCGGTTGGTGGGCTTGGGAACCCTACACACATCGTTTGGGGCCGTGAGCGACACCCCGGCCGGATCTCCTTGCGGATGGAACCCGAATAGGCGATAAACCTAGACTAGAGACTTGTTCGGTTAGTCAGGTCGTGGCCGACTCCCTCGCCCGGCTTCCGCTTGAAGGTTGCCGAGGTACATGACGTGTACAGGGCGATAAGTGGCGAAAGCGTGTGTGAAGAAGTACACCCCTGCAGGGTTAACATCATCTATTCGAATAGCCGGATTCCTCGGATATGGAAACGTGGACCCCTTGTACAGTTCATAGACAAGTGAAAGTGGATACTCTAAAATACGCAAGATAAGCGTGAGTGCTATGGATGGCGTTCTCGTAGGGAGACGGGAGCGGATCCATAGTGGTGTATTGATATGGTGAATATGTGGACTCGTGTGCGCCACCTCAAAGAGTTACTTGCAGTCGTAGTTCAGGATAGCCACCGAGTCAAAGCTGGCTTGCTGCAGTTAAACTCCACCATCCCCTTTGTTGATAATGAGGCATATGTAGATAGATCTGATGTAAGTCTTGCTGGGTACATTTGTACTCACGTTTGCCCATTTTATGTTTTGCAGAGAGACTTCAGTCTCACTAGTAGTTCCGCGTGGACTTCGACGTTTAGCTTGATACCTCAGCTACGATCTTGTGCCCTCGGCAGGATCTGATAAATAGTCAGGCTTCTCAGCCCTTTTCATTTATAGATGTCTGTACTCAGACATGATAGCTTCCGCTTGTGCTTTGACTTGTATGTTCCGATTGTTGGGTCATGAGACCCCTGTTTGTAATATCTCGCTCCTTGGAGCCTATTGATTAAAATATTTGAGTCGTAGAGTCATGTTGTGATGCCATGTTGTAGTTGCACATATCGAGCATATTGTGTGTATGTTATTGAAATGCTTGGTATGTGTGGGATCTGACCATCTAGTTGTTTATCTTTAGTAGCCTCTCTTACGGGGAAATGTCTCCTAGTGTTTCCACCGAGCCATGGTAGCTTGCTACTGCTCCGGAACACTTAGGCTGGCCGGCATGTGTCCTTCTTCGTTCCTGTGTCTGTCCCTTCGGGGAAATGTCACGCGGTGAATACCGGAGTCCTGTTAGCCCGCTACAGCCCGGTTCACCGGAGTCCTGCTAGCCCAGTGCTACAGCCTGGATTCACTCGCTGATGACCGACACGTTCGATGCTGGGTCATGGATGCCTGTCCCTGTAAGTCTGTGCCGCTTTGGGTTTACGACTAGCCATGTCAGCCCGGGCTCCTTATCATATGGATGCTAGCGACACTGTCATATACGTGTGCCAAAAGGCGCAAACGGTCCTGGGCAAAGGTAAGGCGACACCCGTGGGAATACCGTGCGTGAGGCCGCAAAGTGATATGAGGTGTTACATGCTAGATCGATGTGGCATTGAGTCGGGGTCCTGACATAATCCTTCACTACAAGCACTTCCTCCTGAACAACTCCCGTGAGGGTATTCACTTGACTCCTTCTAGGCAGACGCCTAGATACATACTTAATCCTTTTTCCCTCCGGGGTGGTGAGATAAATCGACTTACTAGCACATTCAATGCTTCCTCCATACTTTGACATCCAGTCCATACCTAATATCACATCCAATCCTTGTGATCCAAGATAATTAGGTCGGACGGAAAAACATGGGTGCCAATGGTTAGGGGTATCTGGTCGCACCATCGACTAGCCATATACTCTGCTCTAGGTGAACTCACTAAAAGAGGGGTCCTAAGGTTTTGGGTTGGTAGTTTAAACTTATCCATGAATCCCCTTGATATGTCTGAATGTGATGCACCAGTATCAAAAAGAACAAGAGCGATAAATGACTTAAACAAAAACTTACCTATAACCGTGTCTGGCTGCTCTTCAACCTGCTCCACGTTAACGTGGTTCACTTGTCCTTTGTTGAATGGATTTGGCTTCTTCCCAGCGCTCCCATTTCCGTTTCCATTCTTCCCTTCAGGGAACTCCGTGGCATAGTGTCCAGTCTTCCCGCACTTAAAGCAAGTAACGTGACTTAGATCTCTTTTGGCAGGTGTGGCTGGATTGGGGCGGTTCTGATTGTTGTTAGTTTCGTTTCCATTCCCATTCTTAGAACCATTGTGGTTATGCGAACCTCCTCCGGCATGGTTATGACCTCCATTGTGAGCTCTTGAGTTATACCTTCCTTGTCCATACTTCCTCTTACGGCTCTCAATCTGCTACTGCTTCCCTTCAATCATAAGAGCCTTATCTACCAACTCCTGGTAGTTGTTGAAGGTTCCTACCATCAACTGCATTCTCATCTCATTATTCAGCCCTTCCATAAACTTCTCCTGCTTCGCGGCATCTGTGGCCACATCATTAGGGGCATAGCGAGATAACTTGCTAAACTCATCCACGTACTGAGCCACAGTACGGTTTCCCTGGCGTAAGTTGTGAAACTCGCGCTTCTTCATATTCATAGCTCCAGTTGAGACATGGGCTGTGCGGAAAGCTTGCTGAAACTGGTCCCAAGTGACATTGGCTATGGGGAAAGTGGCCATGTAATTCTCCCACCATGAGGCTGCTGGTCCATCCAATTGATGTGCGGCAAAGCGCACCTTCTCAGCATCTGTGCGACCTACGGTGGTCAACTCTCTTCCAATACGCCATAGCCAATTGCTACCTCTTGAGCTTGCGTTGGTTTTCCCCGAAGAGGAGAGGATGATGCAGCAGAGTAGCGTAAGTATTTCCCTCAGTTTTTGAGAACCAAGGTATCAATCCAGTAGGAGGCCACGCTCAAGTCCCTCGTACGTGCACAAAACGATAGCTACTCGCAACCAACGCGATTAGGGGTTCTCAATCCCTTCACGGTCACTTACGAGAGTGAGATCTGATAGAGATAATATTTTTGGTATTTTTGGTATAAAGATGCAAAGTGAAAAGTAAAAGGCAAAGTAAAAACAAAGCAAGATTAAAGTGATGGAGATTGATATGATGAGAATAGACCCGGGGGCCATAGGTTTCACTAATGGCTTCTCTCAAGAGCATAAGTATTCTATGGTGGGTGAACAAATTACTGTTGAGCAATTGACAGAATTGAGCATAGTTATGAGAATATCTAGGCATGATCATGTATATAGGCATCACGTCCGTGACAAGTAAACCGACTCCTGCCTGCATTTACTACTATTACTCCACTCATCGACCGCTATCCAGCATGCATCTAGAGTATTAAGTTAAAAACAGAGTAACGCCTTAAGCAAGATGACATGATGTAGAGAGATAAATTCATGCAATATGAAATAAACCCCATCTTGTTATCCTCGATGGCAATGATACAATACGTGCCTTGCTGCCCCTTCTGTCACTGGGAAAGGACACCGCAAGATCGAACCCAAAGCTAAGCACTTCTCCCATGGCAAGAACTAACAATCTAGTTGGCCAAACCAAACGGATAATTCGAAGAGACTTGCAAAGATAACCAATCATACATAAAAGAATTCAAAAAAGATTCAAATATTATTCATAGATAGACTTGATCATAAACCCACAATTCATCGGTCTCAACAAACACACCGTAAAAAGAAGAAGATTACATCGAATAGATCTCCACAAGAGAGGGGGAGAACTTTGTATTGGGATCCAAAAAGAGAGAAGAAGCCACCTAGCTAATAACTATGGACCTGAAGGTCTGAGGTAAACTACTCACACTTCATCGGAGAGGCTATGATGATGTAGAAGCCCTCCGTGATGACGGCCCTCTCCGGCGGAGCTCCGAAACAGGCCCCAAGATGAGATCTCGTGGATACAGAAAGTTGCGGCGGTGGAATTAGGTTTTTGGCTCCTGTTCTGATCGTTTGGGGGTACGTGGATATATATAGGAGGAAGAAGTACGTCGGTGGAGCTTCAGTGGGACCACGAGGGTGGGGGGCGCGCTTGGGGTGTAGGGCGCGCCCCCCTACCTCGTGACCTGCTCGGGGCTTCCTTGGCGTAGGGTCCAAGTCTCCTGGGTCTTGTTCGGGAAGAAAATCACGTTCCAGAAAGGATTATTCTGTTTGGACTCCGTTTGATATTCCGTTTCTTCGAAACACTGAAATAGGAAAAAAACAGCAATTCTGGGCTGGGCCTCCGGTTAATAGGTTAGTCCCAAAAATAATATAAAAGTGGAAAATAAAGCCCAATATAGTCCAAAACAGTAGATAATATAGCATGGAGCAATAAAAAATTATAGATACGTTGGAGACGTATCACCAATCATCAGCAACTATAAGCTCGGTTCTACTGGAAAACACTGGCGGGTGTAACCTCAGAAAACGGGCTAGGTTGTCAACTAGAGCCGGGTTGTTGTTGTTGTTGCCTTGGTTCTGAACTAGCAATTGCATCAAGGTGTTCTGCTACTAGATCAACTGAGTGAGCTCCGGCGGGAAGGCAAATCCGGTGTCACGTCTCGGAGGCATCTGATGGGTTTAGATGGAAGAGATCATAATAGAAAAGGGGTCTAATGAGAAGGCACTACCCATATGCACATGAGACAAACACAAACATTTCACTCAATCAATCAAGCAAGGGCATACAAGCGGTCTAGAACTATCGAAAGGTGCTCACTACTACTAATTACATGGGGGGAGAAATACTACTAATCATTTGGTGGTCATCTAGAAATTTTGACCGGTGGAAGACTCCATGATGTCTGCTCCAGCTTCGTCTTCATAGTCATCATAACTAGGGTCGGAGTCGGTGTTGTCGATGATGATGTAGTTGTCCGGGCAAGTGGAATCATCGTCTTCTCTTCCCGGTGCTGGATCTCCCATGAATACTCCGATCGTCTTTACCAGGTCGTCATTCTTCTCCAATAGTGTCTTAATTTCCTCCTCATATCCATCACGTGTAAACTTGAGTTCTTCTTCCAGCTCGATGATCCTAGTCTTCGACTTCTTCAAGTCCATCATGTCTGCGCACATCTAGTTCTCCTGACGTCGAATGTGCTGGTTTAGCTCCTGGATGAATGTTGCAATGGATCTGTCCTTCTTGGTGCTGATCATCTCCCATTGCTCGTCTCGGCGCCCACATATCTGGTAGATAGTGTCCTTAAGATCCTTGTTGTAGACTTCTCCAGTGCGTCCCATCGTAATGTGGGCTGCCATGCTCTTGCCTAGACTCTAGGTGGGTACTTCAAAAGAAAACTCTATGGGCTTAGAGGTTGGCGAGAACGTCCTTCCTGGAACTTGTACTTGAATCATCCAGCGCTCCTCTTCTGGTAAGGTGGCGTTGTACGTCCCAGTGAAGCTTGGTATTCCAATGTTCAAGTACCTAATGACTTCCTTCAAGTGGCGTCCAAAGGGTGTGTCTTCATCCGGTTGCGCAAACTTGTTCTTCATCTCTGCCATCCTAAAGAGTAGAAAATGGAGAGAAGTCAGAAATGAGTAGAGAAGAGTGACCTAGGGTTTATCTTAGTGGTCGTGTCCTACACTCAGTGTGTGCTCTGATACCATCTTATAGCGAACCGACCTCAAACGGTCAAGTCTCTGTGCTTCAGTGTCATCCCTGGATCGGTAATGCTGACACACACAGTACTCAAAGGATTTATAACAGAGTAGCAATCACACACTTATTACATCGAATGTCTCAAAAGAGAACTTACTATAATAAATATGGCTTAAGGCCATCTAATACGATAATAGCGGAAGGCTTGGAAGATAAAGTGAGTCCATCAACTCCAACGGCATAGCTGAGCTGCACGGCAACGACCTAACGAACCTTACTCCTCGTATGAAAAGTCTGCAACATAATACGTTGCAGCCCGAAAACGGGTCAGCACATGGAATATGTTGGCAATATAACACAATACAACAAGAACAGAATAATGCTATCACTACATGCATATTTGGCTGGTGGAAAGCTCTATGGTTATAGTTTTTGCGAAAAGCCAATTTTTCCCTACCACAAAGGAATATATTTTAACTTAACTATCATGGTAGTTGAAACATCATTGAGAAGGTTCCTCCAACTCAATCCCAATTAAAGTAATTAACAACCCAACAATATTAATTAAGAGTGATGAGATACTTAAGATACTCCAAGTACTAGATACTCAAGATTCTCCATAATCGGGGACACAGCTAACCATGATTAGATTGTACACTCTGCAGAGGTTTGCACACTTTTTCCCACAAGACTCGATCGCCTCTGTTGGATTTATCGCACTACGTGATGTTTGAGAAACGGGTGACCGGGACACAGTCTTTCAGAAACATTAACTCTCTACTCCGGGCAGACCATACCAAACCTACAACCCACTACTTGCTGATCTACCTCTTCGAGAGCTTCACGTAACTTACTCAACTATGCTAGAGCCCATAATAGCTTGTGGCTGCACACGGAAGTTTCTAGCATGAATCATCATACTTCCCTTTGAGCCTGGGTGGCGGTCCATAGGAAAATCACACGGAACCCCGGGATTTCCAAAAAAATACAAGCAATAGTGGGTTCTCGAGGTGCCTCAATCCACCCAGATGTGTATTCAAGTTGCCACCTTAAGTTGAACCATTAATTAACAATCTCACATCTATCATGGATTTCACTCACCCAAACCACATCTACGAGCATAGCATAGCAATAATATAAGCAACGCGTAGAAGTAACTCCCAAGGGTTTGAATGTAACAGGGCAATAGGTTCTGCCTCATCAACAACTTCCCAACCCACATGTTAATGACATCCTAATCATGCAATGTTTGAGGATTGAACTAATGCATAAAAACTGGGTATGGAAAGAGTATGATCAATGTGTTACTTGCCTTGTTGACGATCCGCGAAACCTAGGGACGTGTAGTAGCACGCTTCGCACTCCGGGAATTCTATCGCAAACAAACAATAGCATACATAAGCTAACAAGCAAAGAAGCACGAGCAAAACTAAAATAAGAGAGATTGACCAGAAAGTTCAACTTAAGAACTCCGGTTTGCAAAAAGAATCGAATCGAATGGAGCAACAAAACTCAAACGGCGAAAGAAACAAGATCCATTTATTAATCTAAACTAGAGTCAAATTTTACAATATCAAAATCTTGTTTAAGTTGGTTAAACAGAAAGAGGGTCTCGAGACGAAGATCTAGGCGCTTGAATCGCCTGATTCTGATAAACGAGCGAAAAGATAAACTGAAATGAAAATCGGATCAGAAATCACGATCGAGAATAATCGCAGAAAAAATCCGAGAAAAAGAAAACTGACGAACAGACTAACGAACGAGCGTTCGTTGTCTGTAACTAACGAGCAAAAACCGTTCGTTAAAATGATCGTACGGACGAACGTACGCTAAATAGAAGAACCAGGGAAAAACCGGCGAACCGATCTATAAAAACGAACTAGGGTTTAAAAAAACCCGAATCAATTTTCTAGAGAAAACCGGCAGCGGCGGCTACCTCATCGGATCCGGCGAGGCGCGGGCTCCGGCGGTATGGGGCTTTGGCGGCGGGGCACGGCGAGGGGCGGCGGCGGCGCGACTCGGGAGGCGGGGCTGCGGCGGCGGGGTTGGTGGTGGTGGCGGGGGTCCGGGGGGGTTTATAAAGGGGGGGCAGCGACGACTTGGAGGAGGGGCCAAGGCGGCGGCGAGGAGGAGTCCCGGCCGGACTCCTCATCCTAGGCGGCGGCGGCTCGGTCTGCGGGTGGGAGACGGCGCGCGCGGGGAGGTGGGCCGGCCCGGCTGGGTTTCGGCCCAGTCGACGCCCGAAGATTTTTTTTAAAAACAATTCCGCCGAACAGAAAATAAATCCTAGAAAATAAAATAAAAATCTAAAAATGCCAAAACAAATTTTCACCGTCTAAATAAAATATTTAGAACGAGATGAACATTTTCTTGGCCCTAAAATGTAATTTTGAAAACGTGCAATTTTTCTAGTGCAAATAAAATCCAAATAAAATCAAACATTTGATTTTAATCTTTTTCCTCCAATATTTCAATTCTTGTGGAGAAGTCATATTATCTCCTCTCATATATTTTCATATGAAATATGTTTCAGAGAGAAAAATAATTAAAACCAAAATCCTCGTTTCAATATTTGATAAAAATCAAATATGAAAACCGGGAAATACCCAACTCTCTTCGAGGGTCCTTGAGTTGCTTAGGATTTCGAGGATCGCGAAACGAAAATGCAATAAAATATGATATGCATGAATGATCTATGTATAACATTCCAAATTGAAAATTTGGGATGTTACAAACCTACCCCCCTTAAGATGAATCTCGCCCTCGAGATTCGAGTTGGCTAGAAAATAGGTATGGGTGGTCTTTGCGAAGATCATCCTCTCGTTCCTAGGTGGCTTCATCCTCGGTATGGTGGTTCCACTAAACTTTGCAAAACTTGATAACCTTGCTGCGGGTGACTCGACTGGCAAACTCAAGAATCCTAAGTGGCTTCTCCTCATAAGTCAAATCACTGTCCAACTGAATCGCCTCCAAGGGTACTGTATCTCTTAACGGTATATCCGCCATCTCAGCATGACACTTCTTCAATTGTGAAACGTGAAACACATCATGAACTCCTGACAGTCCTTCAGGTAACTCCAACTTGTAGGCAACTTCTCCCATCCGTTCCAAAACACGATACGGTCCTACAAATCTCGGACTGAGCTATCTCCAATTAACTCCAAAACAATTAACTTCTCCCATACTTTCCCTTAACTCCAAAACGTTTCACTCCTCGCAAGGGTGATACTCACAGATATGCTCTATCTCCAATTTCATAAGTTACCTCCTTGCGTTTCGAGTCTGCATAACTCTTCTGCCTGGACTGAGCTATCTTCAGTCTGTCTCGAATCAGCTTAACCTTCTCTTCAGACTCCTTGATCAGGTCTGGTCCAAACAACTGTCGGTCTCCTACTTCATCCCACATCAGCGGTGTTCTGCACCTTCGTCCATATAGGGTTTCGAACGGTGCCATCTTCAAACTGGCTTGGTAACTATTGTTGTATGAGAACTCTGCGTAAGGCAAATTGTCATCCCAACTAGATCCATAATCCAGCGCACAGGCTCTCAACATGTCCTCCAGAATCTGGTTGACTCTATCTGTCTGCCCATCTGTCTGCGGGTGAAATGTTGTACTGAACTCCAATCTCGTTCCCAACATCTGGTGCAGCTGATGCCAAAACTTTGAGGTAAATTGTGTTCCTCTATCTGATACGATGGTCCTGAAACTCCATGCAGACATATGATCCTGGACATATATATCTTGGCCAACTTTGCACTTGTATAAGTGCTTTTCACTGGGATAAAGTGTGCCACTTTGGTCAAGCGATCAACTACTACCCATATAGAATCATATCCTGATTTGGTCCTGGGTAATCCGGTGATAAAATCCATGCCAAGCTTATCCCACTTCCATTCGGGTATCGGCATAGGCTGTAACAATCCTGCTGGCTTTTGATGCTCTGCCTTCACGTTCTGACATACATCGCATACGGCTACATACTCGGCAATATCCTTCTTCATACCAGTCCACCAGAAACGTTCCTTCAAATCCAAATACATCTTGGTGTTTCCGGGGTGTATCGAGTATGGTGAGTCATGAGCCTCTTGAAGTATCAACTTCCTGATCTCTGGGTCATTGGGCACATAAACTCAGTCCTCAAACCATAAGGTATCGTGCTCATCCTCACGAAAACCTTTGGCCTTTCCTTTGCTCATTTTCTCCTTTATCTCGGCAATCTCTTTGTCATCCTTCTGAGCTTCTCGAATCTTGCCCAACAATGTAGACTGAACCTCCATTGTTGCAACAAAACCTCTAGGAACAATCCCTTCCCTAATCAAAGCTCCATGATATCCCCTGCTAACTCCTTTGGTAATCCCGTACTCTCTAGGATATTAGCATAACTCTCCCGGCTCAAAGCGTCTGCTATGACATTGGCCTTTCCTGGATGATAGTGCAGCTTCATGTCATAATCCTTTATAAGCTCTAACCATCTCCTCTGCCTAAGGTTCAGTTCCTTCTGTGTGAAAATGTACTTCAAACTCTTATGATCCGTGTACACATCACAACAGTTTCCAATAAGGTAATGTCGCCATGTCTTCAACGCATGCACTACGGCTACTAGCTCCAAATCATGCGTGGCATAATTCAATTCATGCGGTTTTAGTTGTCGTGAGGCATATGAACAACTCTTCCATCTTGCATAAGCACACTTCCAAGTCCTAAGCGAGAGGTGTCGCAATACACTTGGAAATCCTTACATATATCTGGCAGTGTCAGCACTGGGGCTGTAGTCAAACGTTTCTTCAACTCCTGAAAACTTGCCTCGCAATCTTCCGTCCATTTAAACTTTGTATCCTTCTTCAATAACTTCGTCATTGGCTTCGCAATCTTGGAAAAATTCTCAATGAATCTCCGATAGTACCCTGCGAGTCCAAGAAAACTACGGATCTCGCTAACTGAAGTGGGTGCCAACCATTCAGTGACTGACTGGACCTTGGTGGGGTCTACTGCTATACCTTCTCCTGATATAACATGTCTAAGGAATCCAACTTCCTTCAACCAAAACTCGCATTTGCTGAACTTGGCATATAACTGATGTTCCCTGAGTTTCTCGAGAACTAAACGCAAATGCTCCTTGTGCTCCTCTTCATTCTTCAAGTATACCAATATATCATCAATAAACACCACAACGAACTTGTCCAAATACTCCATGAACACCTTGTTCATCATGCTCATGAAATAGGCAGGGGCGTTAGTCAGTCCATACGACATGACAGTATACTCATACAGCCTGTACCGTGTGGTGAATGTTGTCTTGGGTATATCCTTCTCTCGAATCCTCAATTGGTGGTATCCCGATTGCAGATCGATCTTCGAAAACACTTTAGCTCCCTGCAGCTGGTCAAACAAATCATTGATCATTGGCAATGGGTACTTGTTCTTAATCGTCACCTCATTCAAGGCCCGATAATCAACCACCATTCTGAGGGACTTATCCTTCTTCTCAACCAAAAGCACTGGGGCTCCCCATCGTGATGAACTCCGTCGAATGTAACCTTTCTCCAATAACTCCTTGATCTGTTTCTTAATCTCCTCCAGATCATTCGCAGGCATACGATACGGTCTCTTGGATATTGGCCCTATACCTGGCAATAGCTCTATCAAAAACTCGATATCTCGATCCGGTGGCATGCCATGTAACTCCTCTGGGAAAACATCCGGGTAATCCTTCACTACAGGCACTTCCTCCTGAACAACTCCCGTGAGGGTATTCACTTGACTCCTTCTAGGCACATGCCTAGATACATACTTAATCCTTTTTCCCTCCGGGGTGGTGAGATAAATCGACTTACTAGCACAGTCAGTGCTTCCTCCATACTTTGACATCCAGTCCATACCTAATATCACATCCAATCCTTGTGACTCCAAGATAATTAGGTCGGACGGAAAAACATGGGTGAAAATGGTTAGGGATATCTGGTCGCACCATCAACTAGCCATATACTCTACTCCAGGTGAACTCACTAACAGAGGCATCCTAAGGGTTTGGGTTGGTAGTTTAAACTTATCCATGAATCCCCTTGATATGTATGAATGCGATGCACCAGTATCAAAAAGAACACACTACAAAAAAAGACACATCCGTGACATTTTGGGCCGAACGAATTTTTTTTCTGTCATACATATGACACTTCTATGACGATAATTGTGACAAAACCCGGTATCATCATAGATGTGGTGGGCTCCTACTTCTATGACAAAAAATCATGACAGAAAATGGGCTTTTCGTCCTGGGCGGGCCGGAGACGCAGCTGCATGACATTCTTTGGGCCGTCCATGACGGAAAAAACCGTGGTAGAAGCGAGGGGGAGGAAAATTTCGGGGAGTTCCCGGTTACGGTGGGAGGTCGGGGGCCGAGCGATGCACGTTTCTCTCGTACACGTACGCGTGTGTGTGCGAGGCATTGGCTCTAACTGAACCCGAGCGAGGCGTTGGGCTCTAACTGAACCCGAGCGATTGCATTGTAGGCTATGCGTTACTGAACCCGAGCGATCGATCGATGGCTGTTAACTGAACCCGATCGAGCGATTCCTTCGCTACTGCTGCTAACTGAAGTCGATCGATGGGATGAACAG